>NC_081848.1:15365940-15665940 GCF_963259705.1 Myotis daubentonii | reverse complement strand
CAACCCACTGTAAATTTCCATTTAGTTCATAGCTAGTTGTGTGCACAATTTGCTAGTGACTCCTTGAAGTCAGAGGCACTGTCTTGTCCCTTTCTTATACTATATACTAGGCATTCCATAGTGCCTAGTATATGGTACTAGAGGCCCGGTGCACAAAAGTTTGTGCACTCGGGGCGGGGGGCGGGGGGGAGAAGAATCCATCAGCCCGGCCTGTGCCCTCTCTCAGTCTGGGACTCCCTCAGGGGATGACCACCTGTTGGCTTAGGCCTGCTCCCTGGGGGATTGGGCCTAAGATGGCAATCAGACATCCCTCTGGCAGCCCGGCAGCCCTCGGGGGATGTCCACTTGCCAGCGGGGAGCAGGCCTAAACTGCAGTCGGACATCCTTAGCACTGCTGAGGAGGCAGGAGAGGCTCCCACCACCACCGCTATACTGGCAGCCATCAGCCTGGCTTGTGGCTGAGCAGAGCTCCTCCCATGTGAGAGCACCCTGATCACCAGAGGGCAGCTCCTGCATTGAGTGTCTGCCCCCTGGTGGTCAGTGTGTGTCATAGTGGCCAGTCATTCCCAGTCGTTCTGCTTTTAGGGTCAGTTTGCATATTACCCTTTTACTATATAGAATAGAGGCTTGGTGCACGGGTGGGGGCTGGCTGGTTTGCCCTGAAGGGTGTCCCGGATCAGGGTGGGGGTCCTGCTTGGGTGCCTGGCCAGCCCGGATGAGGGGATGATGGCTGTTTGCAGCTGGTCACACCTCCTTCAGGGCGGGGGTCCTGCTTGGGTGCCTGGCCAGCCTGGATGAGGGGATGATGGCTGTTTGCAGCTGGTCATACCCCCTTCAGGGTGAGCGTCCCCACTGGGGTGCCTGGCCAGTCTGGGTGAGGGGCTGAGGGCTGTTTTCAGGCTGGTGGGTGACTGAAGCTCCCAACCTCTCCTTTCTTTCTTTTCTTTTTTTTTTTATTCTGGGATTTATTTACCTTCTATGGCTGTCACTGGAGCTGAGAACCGGCTTTAGCTCTGAGGCTCTGAGGCTCGGCTCTGAGGCTCGGCTCCAGCTCTGAGACCTCGGGTGCTGACCTCTGGCTTTGTTTGGCTTCTATAATTGAAACTCTGTTGCAGCTCCAGCTCTGACGGCTGAAAGCAGGTTTCTGGAGTTTGTTTAGCTTCTATAATTGCAACATTGTTTCTTAGAGTGCAAGCTCAGAGCCCAGCAGCGGCAGGCGGGGAACCTTGGCTTCCTCCTTCTCTGGAGCAAGCAAGCCTCCTGTTCGCTTCAGCTGCCTGGCTGCCGGCCGCCATCTTGGTTGGCAGTTAATTTGCATATCGCCCTGATTAGCCAATGGAAGCATAGCGAAGTTATGGTTAATTACCATGTTTCTCTATTATTAGATAGGATAAGCTAAATAAAATATATAAATAAATAAATAAAAGAATTAATCGATATAATAAGGCATTTAAAAAATATCCTTCAACCTGATTTCCCCCCTCCATATAGGGAAAAATATCTGCCCTAACCATTCTAAAAACATTTATTCAGTCCTGACTGGTTTGGCTCAGTGGATAGAATGTCAGCCTGTGGACTGAAGGGTCCCAGGTTCGATTCCAGTCAAGGGCATGTACCTTGGTTCCAGGCACAACCCCAATAGGGTGTATGCAGGAGGCAGCAGATCGATGTTTCTCTCTCATCGATGTTTCTAACTCTCTATCCTTCTCCCTTCCTCTCTGTAAAAAATCAATAAAATATATTTTTTAAAAAATAAAAAAATAAAAACATTTATTCACCCATTGTCTCTTTTCACAGTCCTTCAGGGAGACAAATTTCTCAGAAAGATATGTTAACAGGCTGGGGAACTATTACATGGCATATCACCAGTCCCTTTGTGTAGGCCCACAGGGGACTGGTACTCTCATTAGATAGGTTTATGGAGCCCTGAACCACAACATACTTATTTTAAGCTACTTTAAGATATTGCACTTTCAGCTGGATTGTGAAAAATGTAATCAAACAACTTCCGTTGGATATTCAGGAAAGGATGGCAAATAAACTAAGATTTAAAAGTTCAAAAAATGGGCCCCTCAGGGATGCATTCATGTGGGCATTTGCATATCTGGAAGAGAATGGATAAGCCCAGTATCTAGGGTAGAAGACTAGTCAGGTTTAATTTTTTCGTTCTTTCTTACCTTAATAGGTTTAAATTGACATCAATAAGGAGGGGAGAGAGGCTCTCCAAGGTTTTCCTGAATTAAATGTCTGCATTAGTGGCATTGCTTCTGATGGAGCAATAAAGTAAAACTACAATCAGATACTAATCTTGTCATGAACTGCACTTTGTCCTAAGGGATTTTTCAACTTGCCAATCAATCAAGCCCCATTTAAATGATGGCCCGCCATTTCACACACTCGTCAACCATGGCAGAATCATCCAGCCGTGGCCCAGCCTCATGCCTGGGTGGTGACACCTCGTGCCTTTCTGGATTGTTGTCATGGGTGTTGCCTTACTGGCTTGAATACCCATTACACATGGGCTACTTGAATACCCACTAAGATTGCAGGGGTAACTTGAGAAGAAGAAACCTTTATCCTTTTCAGTATTTAATCACAACAGAATGGAGGAGACAGATCACAATGAAATAGAGAGTCCATCTTGATCAGGAAAAAAAGAAAAGAGAACGTCCCAGCCTTCTTTTTATATGTTAGTGGCCTGTGCCTGTGAATGGGTAAGTTTCAGAAATACACTGCTGCTATTCTAAGATACTTAAAGGACAGCCTCACAAAAATATACTCAGCATGTCTTTTTCCCTTTGCTGGGAGCTATTGGAAACAATCACATCTGATTTATGAGGCCATTTGAGCTCCACAGAACACAAAGTCACAAGTTTTAACGTTGTTAGCTTGTCTCTCGAGCATGTTTTAGGAGACAGCGCTAAGCACCTTCTCAGATCAAACTATCAACCACCCCTGCTATGACCATGCCCAGGTAGGACCAAACTGGAATTCTGACACATTCCCAGAAATTCTTGAGCCACCACCTAGCATGAATCCCTGCTTATCCGAAGGAAATCCATCAGAGCTGCACTCATTCACTTGGTGCATTGCAGTTCCCAAGCAAGGCAGCAGCAGCAGGAAACTGCTTATAACTCTCTTTTCAAAAATTGATTATGATTCAGGGATGGTAGTGAATATTCTTACAGAGCATAACAGCAATAACCTTTCTAATGACAAGGAAGACTAAAGCACTGAAGAAGGAGGTCACTGGAAAGAATGGCTGTATTATTCCTTGTGGCTGTATCTACTCAGAAAGAGAGTAAGCTCGGCCAGTGTTGCTCAGTGGTTGAGTGTTGACCTAGGATCCAGGAGGTCATGGTCAGGGCACATGTCCGGGTTGTGGGATCCGTCCCTATTAGATAGCATGCAGGAGGCAGCCGATCAATGATTCTCATCATCCTCTCTCTCTCTCTCTCTCTCTCTCTCTCTCTCTCTCTCTCTCTCCCTTTCTCTCTGAAATCAATAAAAATATATCTTAAAAAAAGAGTAATTACAGAACACAAGTTTCTTGGCTGGTGCAACAGAATGTTAGGGATCTTGAGGGAAGCAGTATCCAACCCAAAGGAAATTTTAAGTCCAGGGAGGCATCTCGGAATGGAAGTGTGCACCTAGAGTTTGAAGTCTGGCCGTATGCCAGGGCTAAGAGGAGCCAGGGCCATTTTAAGGTGAAGAACCTGGCAGAGAAGAGCTGTAGTTCTCAACTGGTTCTCTGAGTTAAGGTGTATCTCGTCACCTTTAAAGCTGTGTGGCTAAATTACAATCAATGGGTGAATTTTAATTTTGCTACAACTGATGATATGTACAGTTGGGACATGTACAGAAAGCCCCGTTCATCAGATCATTGAGTTAGAATGTTTGTGTGGCAAGAATAGAGAGGGTATGATATTATCTGCCAAATTCTAGTACACAGGTAATCTTTCTCTGTTGCCAGCTTAGTATCTTCTTTTGTTCACTCCTTGAAATTTGTTATTCACGTTCCCTTCTCCTGCCCTACACACTATCCTCCAGCAACCTTCTCTAGGCCTAAGGCACGAATGACTTCTGAATAGGACTTTAGTCACGATTCTGCCACTCACTACCTAAGTGATTAAGAAAAGCTGACTCATCTATAAAATGGGAATTATAATATCTGCCTCACAGAGTTGATATGAGAATAAGATATATTGGTGAAGCATGTGAATATAGTCAAGTCTAAATAAATATTAGCAAACATTACTATAATCAATCATGCTTCTCACCCAGGTCCCCCTCGTGAGCCTCATATTCACCTATCCAACTGCTGGACGTGTCCACTGGCTGTTGTATACACACACATTCAGCATCTCCAGTGTGTAACTTATTATTTCCCTAAACTTTCTCTTCATGAATTCTCTGCCACTGAATCTGCAAGACATCTGAGGACATTCGTGTTTTCCTTCTCTTGCCTTCACCACACCCAATTATTCATTAACTTTGACTCTGAATGCTTTTTCCTGTGACCACTTTGGCTTAGGATCCTTGAAACGTCCAAGTTACTACAGAGTTCTTCAAATCGGTAGCTTATTTCATGTCTTGTTCCCCTCAAATGCATAACTGACTGCTGCCAGATTAACACAACAAAAAGACAAGCCTGCCCAGGCATCTCCCTGCCCGAAACCCTCAGAGGATCCACACACATCTCCTATAAGATAAAGTCCAAACGGAGCACAGAGTATAAATTCCTCTTCTTGCCTCTCCAGGTTTGTCGCTTTCATTCGCTGGCACACACAAAATCGACCTTCTTCCTCTTCCACACTCTTACAATGAAGGTGTTTCTTTTCCCACATCCAGGGTGGCCCTTCACTCTCTGCTCCGGAACTGTCTTCTTCTGGATCCTTGACTAACAACTATTCCCTTTCTGTCTTGTATCTGTATTTTCTTCCTTTTCTCACTTATTCTCCTCTGAACATTTAAATATTCCCATGTTCCTAACCTTCATATAGTCCTATGCTTTCTCCTCAAAATATATTTTCTGGGAGAAATATCTACATGTATACAGTTTCTTCTATCTCATTTCCTAACCATCCCTCCTCCCAATTCAACCCGGCTTCCTTCCTTACCACCTGAGGGCCCAGCCTTTCCCGATGCTACATTCAGTGGAGACTTCCTGGTCCTTGACTTTTTGGCAGCATTGATGCTGCTAGTTATTCCTTTCTTTAAAAAAAATATTCTCACTGGGCCTCCATGGTACTCTGTTCTCCCTACTTTGCCTCTACTTCTCTGGATACATCTTTCCTCATTTCTTTCTTTTTTTTTTTTTAAATTTGATATTGTTTAAAGTATTACATAAGTCTCCTTTTTCCCCCATTGACCTCTCCCTGGTCGCTCCCACCCCTTAGCACATGCCCTCACAGTGCCCCCCACCCCCCCATCTGTGTCCATTAGTTATACTCATATGCATGCATGCAAGTCCTCTGGTTGATCTCTTATCACCTCATGTCCCCTCTCCCCCCCCCCCCCCCCCACACACCGCCTTCCCTCATAGGTTGGACAGTCTGTTTGATGCTTCCATGACACTGGCTCTATTTTTTGTTCATCAGTTTATGTTGTTTGTTATATTCCACAAATGAGTGAGATCATGTGATATTTATCTTTCTTTGACTGGTTTACTTCGCTTGGCATAATGCTCTCCAGTTCCATCCATGCTGTTGCAAATGGTAAGAATTCTTTCTTTTTTATAGCAGTGTAGTATTCCATTATGTAGATGTAGCACAGTTTTCTAATCCACTCATCTGCTGATGGATGGACACTTAGGCTGTTTCCAAATCCTAGCTATTGTAAATTGTGCTGCTATGAACATAGGGGTGCATATATCCTTTCTGATTAGTGTTTCTGTTTTCTTGGGATATATTCCTAGAAATGGGATTATTGGGTCAAATGGAAGTTCCGTTTTTAATTTTTTGAGGAAACTCCATACTGTTTTTCCACAGTGGCTGTACCAGTTTGCATTCCCACCAGCAGTGCACAAGGGTTCCTTTTTCTCCACATCCTCGCCAGCACTTGTCATTTGTTGATTTGTTAATGATAACCATTCTGACAGGTGTGAGATGGTACCTTGGAGTTCGATTTGTATCTCTGAAATGATTAGTGACTTTGAGCATGTTTTCATATGCCTCTTGACCTTCTTTATGTCTTCTTTTGAAAAGTGTCTATTTTGGTCCTTTGTCTATTTTTTTATTGAATTGTTTATCTTCCTTTTGTCAAGTTGTATGAGTTTCCTATAAATTTTGGGGATTAAATCCTTATCAAATATAACAGTGGAAAATATGTTATCCCATGCAGTGGGCTTTCTTGTTGTTTTGTTGATGGTTTCTTTTGCTGTGTAGAAGCTTTTTATTTTGATGTAGTCTCATTTGTTTATTTTCTCCTTAGTTTCCATTTCCCTAGGACAGTGATGGTGAACCTTTTGAGCTTGGCATGTCAGCATTTTGAAAAACCCTAACTTAACTCTGGTGCCGTGTCAAATATAGAAATTTTTTGATATTTGCAACCATAGTAAAACAAAGATGTATATTTTTGATATTTATTTATTTTATATATTTAAATGCCATTTAACAAAGAAGCTGTATTGGTAAAGATATTGCCAAGACAAATGTCTGCTATTTTGCTGCCTATGGCTTCTTCTAGGATTTTCATGGTTTCCCATCTTACATTTAAGTCCTTTATCCATTTTGAGTTTGTTTTTTGTGTATGGTGTAAATTGGTGATCTAGTTTCATTTTTTTTGCATGTACCTGTTTAATTTCCCAACACCATTTATTGAAGAGACTGTCTTGACTCCATTGTATGCTCTTGCCTCCTTTGTCAAATATTAATTGAGCATAATGGTCTGGGATTTCTGGGTTCTCTGTTCTGTTTCATTGGTCTATATGTCTGTTCTTGTGCAAGTACCAGGCAGTTTTGAGAACAGTGGCTTGGTAATATAGCTTGATATCTGGTACTGTGATCTCTCTGACTTTATTCTTCTTTCTCAAGATTGCTGCAGCTTGTTCTAGGTCTTTGAAGTATGCTGTTGGTATTTTAATGGGGATTGCATTGAATCTATAGATTGCCTTGGGTAGTATTTTTCTCATTTCTTTATGAGATATCTCTTCCTCTTCAGGGTCTTATCCTTATCTTCTCTCCTTGGGGAATCTTATCCTTATATTTTCTCCTACCACCTCAACAACCATTGATGTGCACATGACTTCCAATCTCTTCCTACAACCCAGATCTCTTTCCAACTTTATCCTATAACCAGTGGTCATCTGGACATTTCCACCTTGAGATACCTTTAACTCACTATGTCCCAAATTGAACTAATTGATGATCTGTTTTCCCAGCTGGAATACAAGCTTAATGACAGAGAGGCATTTGAAATACTTCTGCTGTTTATCTTCATTAGAACAGCACCAGAAATTTTTAGTAAGCACTGGTCAACCATTTGTTGAGTGAACAAAGTATATTTTACTTCTGTGAATGACACCACACAGCTGCCTCAGCAGAAAGTTCAGTTTCAATTTTGATTCCTGTGTCCCCCTTGCTTTCAAAATACATCAGATCAGTTATCAGTTCCCTGATGATACTTTCTAAACAATTTGCAAACATGTTTTCAGCTTGTTCCACTTGCTTGTTGCATGATTTGTCAAATTCAATCAGTAGAGCAGGAACCCAATTATAATTCAGGCCCTTCACGCCATTCGTGGCCTGTTTCTATCTTCAGGCAGAGAAACACCGTTTGCTTCCAAAGAAAATTCCAAAAGATCACATGGTACTTGATTCCAGGAGATTCTGACCTGAGAAATGTCATTCCATTTTATTTAAGATTTGTTGTAGGAAATAGTGACTGTGCTATTTCTCAGAAAATAATTTAAACATGTAACAATTATTGGTGCCAGGAAGTTCTTTCTTTAAATGTAATTTGAAGAAACTGCTGAACTTGACACTCATGTTTTTTGCCTATAAGGGAAAAAGGTTGGCACAAATGACCTTTCACATTGTAACACCAAACTCAGGGTTTCTCTTAGGATTGTTAGAGGTCATATCAGAGAGAGGACTATAGAAAGGATAGATTTATAAAAGCAATGCTTTAGATATGACAAATTTATTCCAAAACATGTTCCTTTTTTCATACCCATAACTTGTTCTTTTAAAAACAGAACTAGAAAATATTTCCAAGGGAAGGCAAGTAAGGGACTGATTTTGGAAGGGAGAATGATTATTAATTTTAAGTATTCTTTTAATAATCTGCAAAATAAAATATATTTACTGTTCATATGTTATGAGTACTTAGATGCCAAGTGCTTTGTAAAGATGATGAAACCAGTGGTAGATCAGTTCCCTACATTAAGAAATCTGTACCCTTAATTAGTTTATATCTTACAAAAACACTTGAATGGGGTTTTTGCAACATGTTGTAATTCAGCATTCATTTTGGAATCCCAGAGCTGTCATAGGGGAAGAAGAAGCACCCATAACCCAAGTGGCCCCAACCCCCTTGCCATAGACATAAAGTCGCTATGATTCCAAATACTATATGTATAAAAACTAACCAAAACTAGTGTAATTATCTAAAACAAGATTATAAAATATCACTTTCTTATCAAAAAACTAGAAGCCTGGTGCATGAATTCATGCACCAGTGGGGTCCCTCAGCCTGGCCTGGGGGATTGGGCTGAAACCGGCTCTCTGACATCCCCTGCAGGATCCTGGATTGAGACAGGGTACAGGCCAGGCCAAGAGACCTCACCAGTGCAGGATCAGGGCCAGGGAGGGACGCGGGAGGTTGGCCAGTTGGGGAGGGACCTTGGGAGGGCTCCAGGGCATGTCTGGCCCATCTTGCTCAGTCCCGATCGGCCGGGCTCTAGCAACAAGCTAACCTACCAGTTGGAGCATCTGCCCCCAGTGATCAGTGCATGTCATAGCGACTGGTTGCCTGGTCAATTTTCTGCCCACTGGTGGTCAAAGCACATCATAGCAAGTGGTTGAGCGGCCTTAGCATATCATTAGCATATTACGCTTTGATTGGTTGCACAGATGACAGGACTACCAGACACTTAGCATATTAGGCTTTTATTATATAGAACTAGAGGCCTGGTGCACAAAAATTTGTGCACTCAGGGGGGAGGGGGGCCCCTCAGCCCGGCCTGTGCTCTCTCGCAGTCTGGGACCCCTCGGGAGATAACACTCTGCTGGCTTAGGCCCGCTCCCGGGTGGCAGAGGGCAGGCCCAATCCCTAGGTGCAGCCCCTGGTCGGGCTCAGAGCAGGGCTGATTGGGGAGTTGGGGCGCCGCCCCCTGTCACGCACAGAGCAGGGTCGATCAGGGGGTTGGGGAGGTCCCCCCTTTCACTCACAGAGTAGGGCCGATAGGGGAGTTGGGGCACCGCCCCCTGTCACACACAGAGCAGGGCAGATCAGGGGGTTGGGGCTCCGCCACTGTCACACTCAGGGCAGGGCCGATGGGGAGGTTATGGCTCTACCCCATCACACACAGAGCAGGGCCCGTGGGGGGCCTGGTGGGATTGGGGGGGCGCACCTTGTCACACACAGAGCAGGGCCGATCAGGGGGGTTTGGGCGCTGCCCCCTGTCACGCTGATCCCAGTGCCAGGAGGCCTCGTGACTCCGCTGATCCCAGTGCTGGGAGGCATATTACCCTTTTACTATATAGGATAGAAGCCTGGTGCACGGGTGGGGGCTGGCTGGTTTGCCCTGAAGGATGTCCTGGATCAGGGTGGGGGTCCCCACCGGGGTGCCTGGCCAGCCTGGGTGAGGAGGGGCTGAGGGCTGTTTTCAGGCTGACAGGTGACTGAAGCTCCCAACCTGTCCTTTTTTCCTTTTTTTTTTCATTCTGGGCGAGCTTTAGCTCTGAGGCTTGGCTCCAGCTATGAGACTTCCACTGCTGAAAGCAGGTTTCTGGCCTTTGTTTACCCTTCTGTATTTGAAACAATGTTGCGGTTCTGCTGGCTGAAGCCCAGGGTTTTGTTTAGCTTCTATTTTTGTAACATAGTTGCTTAGAGTGCAGCTGAGAGGCCGGCAAGGCAGGCGGGGAAGCTTTGGCTTCCTCTGTCATTAAAGCAAGCAAGCCTCATGTTAGTTTCCAGCTGCCTGGCTGCCGGCCGCCATCTTGGCTGTCAGTTAATTTGCATATCTCGCTGATTAGCCAATGGGAAGGGTCGTACGCCAATTACCGTGTTTCTGTTTTATTAGATAGGATGTTTCTATGGCATCAATAACCTGAAGGGTAAAGTTCAACACATCTTTGGGATATTACTGATATTTAAGGCCATTTGTAATCCAGCCCCAACCAACATTTTCAGCCCCATCACCTCCCACTTTCCACCATTTCTGTTAAAATCCAGTACCTCATCCCCTCAAACACCCACTACTCTGTGATAATAAGCATGCTTTCAGATTCCTGTGCTTTGCACATACTATTTCTTTTACCTAACATTACCCAATAAGGGAGCCACTAGTTGAAATGTAATTACAAAGTAATTAAGATAAATAAATTAAACATGCAGTTCCTTGGTCATACTATGTACATTTTCAAGTACTCATTAGCCACATGTATTGGGTAATGCAGATAGAGAACATTTTCATCATCATGGAAAGTTCTTTTGGACAGCTTTTTAAAAACTGTCTCAATGTCCTCCCAACCATAACTTCTGGGCCCTTCAGGATCTTACTCATTTTCAAGTGTCCACTCAAAAGTCACCCCCTTTGTGAAGCCTTCTTTGATGCCCCCCTGGAAACTACCTCCAATGGCATTTTTCTTATACTTCTGCTACTCTGCTTATTAATTGTTTTAGTTGTGTATATGGTTATTTCCTCCATTTGGATGTTAGTAATGTGAGAGAAGGAATTTTATGTTCTCATCTTTATAGCCTCATCATAGTTCCTGAATGACAATGCTTTTTGGATAAATGAATGGTTTGGAATTGAAGAAAAGGTTCCTTACTTCAATTTTATTTTTTATTTTTCTAGAGATGGAAAGAAAACATTTTATAACATTTTTGTGTTCCATAGAAGATTGAGAAAAAACAGAAGCCCATCTTTCTGACGCTTCTATGAATCTGAGTTCATAAGGTATAATGGGCTCAAGAAACCTGAATTTATTGCTGCCTGTGATTCTTCCCTGATCTCTGACAGGTGAGTGTGGAGGTGGAACTGATGATGCTCTCTAATTATATCTTCAACCCACACCTTATATCAATGTGTCTTAATTTTTGCCTCATCCAAAACTGCAGCCCAACTTATAAAAATTAGCAGGGGAAAGGCACCTATGAACATGATACCAATTAACCTTTGCATATGCCTCATTTCCTAGGAATTTTGCAGAAGAAAAGGTTTAATTGTGTGGTTAATATGGAGCAATTTTAGAGCAGTTATAATCTTTGAGACTCTACAATTATGCCTTGAGAGAGCATAATCTTTGGCTGTTTCTATTCCAATAAAATCATTAATGGAAACAGAAAAATGCATCTATAAGGCAACATAACATACTTTAGGAGTTATAAAAAAAATAATTTTCTGACCCCCTGGTTGTTCACCACAAGGAGACCAAAGAAACCTAAGAGTAGGCTATGAATTTTTTTTTCTGAACAGGACAAATCCATCCAGCAGGCTTTCAGGGAGGTCTCTTGTCAGGACAAGGAAAGTGAGACAGACTGGGATAGCAAGAAGAGAAACAAGTTAATGGGACAGGAGGACCAGTGTTCAAACCTCAACAAGCCAATGCATAGGCCTTCCTAAACCAATTTTGTTGGGCAAAAATAAGACAGGGAACATTAAATTTCTCTGTATAATTAATGAAGCAAGAATTATTCATTTTGGTGCAGCCACTATGGAAGACAGTATGTAGTTTCCTCAAAAAGTTAAAAATGGAACTCCCGTTTGACCTAGTGATCCCACTTCTAGGAATATATCCCAAGAAACCAGAAACACCAATCAGAAAGGATATATGCACCCCTATGTTCATAGCAGCACAATTCACCATAGCTAAGATCTGGAAACAGCCTAAGTGCCCATCAGCAGATGAGTGGATTAGAAAACTGTGGTACATCTACATGATGGAATACTATGCTGCTGTAAAAAAGAAGGAATTCGTACCATTTGCAACAGCATGGATGGAACTGGAGAGCATTATGCTAAGTGAAATAAGCCAGTCAATGAAGGAAAAATACCACATGATCTCACTCATTTATGGATAATAAAGACCATTATAAACTGATGAACAAAAATAGATACAGAGGCAGAGTAGCATCGAACAGACTGTCAAACTACAGCGGGAAGGCTGGGGAGGGTTGGAACGGGGGTAAGAGATCACCGGAAGGACTTGTTTGCATGCATATAAGCATAACCAATGGGCATAAGACACTGGGGGGTAGGGGAGGCTGGGGGAAGGTCAAGGGGAAAAAAAGGAGACATATGTAATATTCTTTGTAATACTTTAAGCAATAAAACAAAATTAAATAAAAAAGAATCATACATTTCCAGAGATGAAAATTTTAAGTAAGATCAAACTCTAGTCTATGACCATTCACATCAGAATTACTGAGGGAGGGAGGGAGGTGATTGTATTAATTCCTTGGGGCTTCCATAGCGAAGGACCACAAACAGTGTGGCTGAAAACAATAAAAATTAATTTTCTCACAGTCTAGAGCAGGGGTCCTCAAACTTTTTAAACAGGGGGCCAGTTCACTGTCCCTCAGACTGTTGGAGGGCCGGACTATAGTTTAAAAAAAAACTATGAACAAATTCCTATGCACACTGCACATATCTTATTCTGAAGTAAAAAAAACAAAACAGGAACAAATACAATATTTGTATTTGCATGTGGCCCACGGGCCATAGTTTGAGGACCCCTAGTCTAGAGGCTATAAGCCTGACATCCCACTGTCAGTGGGTCCTGCTCTCTCTTCCAGCTTCTGGTGGTTGTGGGCAGTCACTGGCATTCCTTGGCTTATAGCTGCATTACTCCAATCTCTGCCTCCATCATCACATGGCCTTCAATCTCTCTGTGGTATTCTCTTTCCTGCGTGTGTTTATCTCTGTGTCTCTTCTCCTCCTCTTACAAGAATGCCAGTTCATATCAGCATAAAGGCCCACTCTACTGCAGGACTACCTTGCCTTAATTTGCATCTTAATTACATCTACAAGGACCCTGTTTCCAAACAAGTTCACTTTCACAGGTAGAAGGGGTTAGGACTTTAACATAAATTTTTAGAGAACAGAGAACCAAGATGGCGGCATAGGTTAACGCCGGAGTTTGCTGCTTTGAACAAC
Organism: Myotis daubentonii; assembly: GCF_963259705.1. NCBI lineage: Eukaryota > Metazoa > Chordata > Mammalia > Chiroptera > Vespertilionidae > Myotis > Myotis daubentonii. The sequence continues at coordinate 15,652,616 of NC_081848.1, read as the reverse complement.
TACTTCAAAAGTGAAACCAAAAAACGGAAGGGACATCACCCAGAACCACAGGAACGCTGGCTGAGTGGAAGTCCTACAACTAGGAGGAAAGAGAAACGCACACGGACACTCAGAGGAGGCGCAGTGCTGAAGTCAAATTCTGAGGTGTGGAGTGCGCGGAGCTGGCTGGCGGCGGAGGGCGCGGTTGGCATTTTCAATCGGGAGGGAGTCGCAGACTCTGAGCTCCAGATCCGGGCGAGTCTTTAGGGACCCAGACTCAAACGGGAGAAGCGGGACTGTCTGGCTTCGGTCAGAGCGAGTGCAGCTTTCTCTCCGAGCTTTGCAGCGGGTGCTGGGACTCAGAGAGGCAGAGCCCCTGAGGACAGGACTGAGAGCCGCCATAACTGCTCTCTCCGGCCCACCCTGTTGATCCTGTGCGACCCGCCCCGCCCAAGCCCTGCACAGAGGCATTTGCTGGATAGCCTCAGGCAAAGGCTAGATTAGCACCTCCCTAGAGGACAGAAGTTCTCTCACTGCTGACACAGCTGATTCTCATAGCCACTTGGCCTGGAGGTCAAACCCTCCCTGGGATTAGCTACAACAATCAAGGTTTAACTATAAGACTGGGAACAAAGACCACTAGGGGGTGCACCAAGGAAGCATAACAAAATACGGAGACAAAGAAACAGGACAAAATTGTCAATGGAAGATATAGAGTTCAGAACCACACTTTTAAGGTCTCTCAAGAACTGTTTAGAAGCTGCCGATAAACTTAATGAGATCTACACGAAAACTAATAAGACCCTCGATCTTATATTGGGGAACCAACTAGAAATTAAGCATACACGGACTGAAATAACGAATATTATACAGACGCCCGACAGCAGACCAGAGGAGCGCAAGAATCAAGTCAATGATTTGAAATGCGAGGAAGCAAAAAACATCCAACCGGAAAAGCAAAACGAAAAAAGAATCCAAAAATGCGAGGATAGTGTAAGGAGCCTCTGGGACAGCTTCAAGCGTACCAACATCAGAATTATAGGGGTGCCAGAAGATGAGAGAGAGCAAGATATTGAAAACCTATTTGAAGAAATAATGACAGAAAACTTCCCCCACCTGGTGAAAGAAATGGACTTACAGGTCCAAGAAGCGCGGAGAACCCCAAACAAAAGGAATCCAAAGAGGACCACACCAAGACACATCATAATTAAAATGCCAAGAGCAAAAGATAAAGAGAGAATCTTAAAAACAGCAAGAGAAAGAAACTCGGTTACCTACAAGGGAATACCCATACGACTGTCAGCTGATTTCTCAACAGAAACTTTGCAGGCCAGAAGGGAGTGGCAAGAAATATTCAAAGTGATGAATACCAAGAACCTACAACCAAGATTACTTTATCCAGCAAAGCTATCATTCAGAATTGAAGGTCAGATAAAGAGCTTCACAGATAAGGAAAAGCTAAAGGAGTTCATCACCACCAAAGCAGGATTATATGAAATGCTGAAAGGTATCCTTTAAGAAGAGGAAGAGGAAGAAAAAGGTAAAGATACAAATTATGAACAACAAATATGCATCTATCAACAAGTGAATCTAAGAATCAAGTGAATAAATAATCTGATGAACAGAATGAACTGTTGATTATAATAGAATCAGGGACATAGAAAGGGAATGGACTGACTATTCTTGGGGGGGAAAGGGGTGTGGGAGATGTGGGAAGAGACTGGACAAAAATCGTGCACCTATGGATGAGGACAGTGGGTGGGGAGTGAGGGCGGAGGGTGGGGCGGGAACTGGGAGGAGGGGAGTTATGGGGGGGAAAAAAAGAGGAACAAATGTAATAATCTGAACAATAAAGATTTAATTAAAAAAAAATTTTTAGAGAACACAATTCAACCCACATAATAATTATTAAAATTCAGATCCCCAAGGCACATCTCAAGCCTACTGAATGACTCCCTGAGATTTCTCATTCGTTTGTCCATGCATCATAAATTTGAGAATGCTGGTCTAGGAAAACAATGAAGGGCTGGAATAGAAGTGAGTATTGAATAGGTATTTATTAATTGGGTAATTGGCTCAAGGTATTATCTCTGTCCACATTGCTGGATATCTTCCATAAACTTTCTCTATTTCCTATAGTTTAGTAATTAATTCTACATTTATTTTAATTGTATAAACATTTAGTGAACATCTATAATGCTAAGTGATGGGGACACAAAAATAAATGAACTTCCGTCAGGAAGCTAATCATCCTATCTAATAATAGACAAACATGGTAATTAACCATACCTCTGACATGCTTCCCATTGGCTAATCAGGGCGATATGCAAATTAACTGCCAACCAAGATGGCAGCCGGCAGCCAGGCAGCTGAAGCAAACTGGAGGCTTGATGTTCCAGTGATAGAGGAAGCCAAGGTTCCCCACCTGCCGCTGCCCAGCTCTGAGCTGCACTCTAAGCAACTATGTTGCAATTATAGAAGCTAAACAATCCCCAGAAACCTGCTTTCAGCCAGCTGGGCAGCAGAGCTGGAGTTGCAACAGTGTTTCAATTATAGAAGCTAAACAAAGCCCAGATCCCTGCTTTCAGCAGCCGAGGTCTCAGAGCTGGAGCCAAGCCTCAGAGCTAAAGCTGGCTCTCAGCTCCAGTGACAGCCATAGAAGGTAAATAAATTCAGGAATAAAAAAGAAAAAAAAAAAAAAAGGAGAGGTTGGGAGCTTCAGTTGCCCGCCAGCCTGAAAACAGCCCTCAGCCCTCACCCAGACTGGCCAGGCACACCAGTGGGGACCCCCACCCTGAAGGGGGTGTGACCAGCTGCAGACAGTGATCAGCCCCTCATCCAGGCTGGCCAGGCACCCCAGTGGGGACCCCCACCCTGAAGGGGGTGCGGGAAGCCTGAAAACAGCCATCAGCCCCTCACCCAGGCAGGCCAGGCACCCAAACGGAACCCGCACTCTGATCCGGGACACCATTCAGGGCAAACCAGCCGGCCCCCACCCATGCACCAGGAATGACTGGTCACTATGACACAGACGCTCAATGCAGGAGCTGCCCCCTGGTGGTCAGTGCACTCCCACATGGAGGAGCTCTGCTCAGCCTCAAGCCAGGCTGATGGCTGCCAGTACAGCGATGGTGGTGGGAGCCTCTCCTGCCTCCTCAGCAGTGCTAAGGATGTCCGACTGCAGCTTAGGTCTGCTCCCCGCTGGCAAGTGGACATCCCCCGAGGGCTGCTGGGCTGCCAGAGGGATGTCTGATTGCCAGCTTAGGCCCAATCCCCTGGGGAGCAGGCCTCAGCCAGCAGATGGTCATCCCCCGAGGGGTCCCAGACTGTGAGAGGGCACAGGCCAGGCTGAGGGACCACCCCCCCCCCCCGAGTGCACAAATTTTTGTGCACCAGGCCTCTAGTATTGAATATATAATATCCCACATATTATAACTGAAAACACATCATTCCCAAGAATAGAGGACTGTTCCACTGCAAACCACGAAAGCATTGGAAACATTTTCCTGAGAGTAAGTTAGACAAGTATTTCAAGTTTGAGCTATATAGATTTTAGCTGTCAGAAAACCACGAGGAGATCATAAAGTGAATGAATTGTGCTGCTTCCAAGGGCAAAATCCAATTGCAAATGGGCTGTCCTTTGGGACCTACCAACTGGAATCACACAGTAAATGCAAACTGATAATTCATCATTGGTGTCTTCAACGTTATACTCTACTTACATAGCCACATGTGACTAGATTCTCATAGCATTTCTCATTATCAATCAAATGCTCCCACTATCTCACTAGTTTGGCAGAATATATTTTTGTCTGTGATCCAGGGGGAATGACTGACACAGAGAACATCAGCCTGGAAGCCAACAAGAAGAGTTCAAATCAGGTTAGCTTGGTGCTGCTAAAACTTGCTCTCACACAATCTAGAAATACAGAGCAAGAAGCAGTCAGAATATTAGCTAAAAACACTCACATGCAGAGATGTGGCTGCCTAAGAGCTGGTGAAAGCTAATTTTGTTCATTTAATTTTTCTTATATAATATGTAATACAGTGCCATGTATAACTAGAATGCTTGATAAAAGTCCATCAGCTTTATTGGGTGAATGAAGTCTGGCTTATGGTACTCCATAAATAAAGATATGACTTATATCACATAAATTGACCAATATATAATCTGATTATCCAGTTGGTGAGTAATCTATATTTATTTGGTTTACAATAGAATCTTAACATTTTGTATGTAATTATTTTACTTTTCCTCACACCTCCTCAGAGGGTGGTGAGAGCAAGCTTCTTTATGAGCACCATTCTCTTTTTATATGTGTTTTTAAAATTTATGAGAGAGAGAGAGAGAGAGAGAGAGAGAGAGAGAGAGAGAGAGAGAAAGGAAGGGAGAGGTAGAGAAAGAAAGAAAGAGGGAGAGAGAGAAACATGGTTGTGAGAGAGAAACATAAAACCACAATCTAGGTATGTATCCTGATTGGTAATTGAACCAGCAAGTCTTTGGTGCATGGGGCAATGCTCAGCCAACTGAGCCATACTAGCCAGGGCTTGAGCATGACTCTTTAAAGGGCTTTGCTTCTGCCATGACTAGGGTTTTGGGCAGTTTTTCCCTCTGGTCATCATTACCTCTGTGGATGTTGCTACTGTGGTCCAAAGGTAGAAGCTCCTTCCTTGTACTTGGCTTTCAGGGTCAACCAGATCCTTAGTTCAAAACACTGTCAGGCTTGTTGCCTGACACAGGTCAAAACACATATTTTGTAGTACTTATCATCCTAAAATGGTATTTCACTGATATATTTTTAAAAATATCAATAATATGCCCTAGTTAAAAGAGAACTAAAAGGTCAACCAAAAGTAAATATAATTAGATAGATTTATTATGAAATAACATATTTAATATGCAAATGTGAGGGGATAACTACAGTATGAGGTAGTCAGATGCATTTGCAAGAGTTGCTGTAAATGCAACAGCTGCAAATGTACTTTGATACAAGTTTCTTGCATTGGTTACTCAAATACTGTGAGTGTCATTGTCATCAGTGACAATTTTCTCAAATCATGAAAAACTTTTGGTATAGTTTCAAACTAAACAAAGTGTAGTTATCTTAGTTACATGATAATTGCACTCGTGGGAATTCAGCAAATATTGAAATGAAACTGTGCAAAAAATACTTTGAATTTATACATACCGTAGAGTTAAATTATAAGCATAGAAAATTATCAACGTTTTTTAACTTATAAGAATATCTAATAAGACATTTAAAAGTCATGGAAATAGGACAAAAGTGGAAAATGGGGTAATTTCTTTTTGAATGGGATGTTTTAGGCCTTGCAGATGTCTAGTACCCCTGGCCTAAAGGCACTGAATGCCTTTAGGATTCCTTAATAACTGTGATAATCAAAATAACTCCACAAATTTCCAAAACTAACCCCTTTGGGAACTACTGTTTAGAGAAAACAAAAAAATTAAATTAAATTAAAAAAATTTTTTGTAAGAAACAGTGGAGAATCCTGGGGAAAATGGCACTAGGAGCAGCATCATTTTTTAAAAATAAATATGTTTTTATTGATTTCAGAGAGGAAGGGAGAGGGAAAGAGAGGGAGAGAGAAACATCAATGATGAGGGAAAATCATTGATTGGTTGCCTCCTGCATGCCCTCCACTGGGAATCGAGCCCACAACTCAGGCATGTGCCCTTGACCAGAATTGAACCCAGGACCCTTCAGCCCGCAGACCGACGCTCTATCCACTGAGCCAAACTGGCTAGGGCTCATTTTTTAATTTCTCTAAATTCACCCACAAAAGTAGATAGAGCAGGTAAACAAGACAATGAAGGAAAGAACACTATAAAAAAATAAAAGGGGGGGGGGGAAGAAAGCAGGAAGGAGAATGAGAAGAGTATGTGAGAGGCAGAATAAGGTTGCTGATTGCTTTATAGTTAGTTAAAAGTAAAAAGATATTTTTTCAAATCAGATTTTGGGAAAAAATGAGGGGAAAGGAAAGAGAGGTTGCAACTCAGTTTCAATTTATTTATAGTTGGTGAATCACTAGAAAATAACAACAACAAAAAGAAGGGTTAAGGTCATGAGTAAAAATATTAGAATAAAAGTAACCATTGACTTACCTCCACTGTGGATTTATTATTATTATTATTATTATTATTATTATTATTATTTTACTAGAGACCTGGTGCACAGATTTGTGCATATTGAAAGGAAATTAATTAAAATAAAATATTTTAGAGGCCAGGGAGGGACTGCAAGGAGGTTGGCTCCACGGCATGCCTGGCCCATCTCACCCAGTCCCAATCAGCCGGACCCCAGCAGCAAGGAAACCCAGTCAGAGCATCTGGGTTTGTGGTCAGTGCACATCATAGCAACTGATTGAATGGTTGAATGAATAGTTGGACACTTAGCATTTTAGGCTTTTATTATATAGGATTTATTGTTGGCAGTATTAGTTTGCACATCTAACCACTTGCAAGGAAAATATACTTGTTTTCAAATTTCTAATATGCCTCAAAATTAATAAAACCTGTTCCACTAAAAAAGAAAACCCAACAAAACTGGAACAAATTCTTCAAAATAACAAATACATACTTAAGAAAAAAGAGAAAAAAATAGAGCATCGAATGAAAGTGTTGAAGTAATTGGATATATGTAATATATGGAAAAGATAAATTTGGATCCATCTCTTCAGACTTATAACATTAAAAAGAAAAAATTTCATAAGGACCTGAAATTTAAGTCAAAATCCAGTAGTAATAAAAGAAGAAAGAGATAAATTTAATTACATTAAAAATTCAGAATGGCAAAAAATAACAACACACAAATGAACAAAAAACAAAGATCACTATAAACAAAGGAAACAGACAAATAACAATTTGGTGAAAATAGTTGTAATTCTATAACATACACAAAGGATTAAACTCTTTAATACAAAAATGAATTCTAAATATAGAGGAAAACATTTTAATATTATAAAAAGAGTTTCTAAAAATAGAGAAAAGAGGTTTGGAACTCTATAGAAAAAAATAGACTAGAGAAATGAACAAAGTTCAAAGAAATATATACAAATGTCTTTTAACGAGTTGAAAGATAATCAACCCCACCCATCATAAGGTAACATTTATCACCTATTAGATTAGCTAGCATTTAAAAGTTAGAAAACATAATTCTTTGGCATGGATGTGACAAAATAGACACTCATATATTATAGTTGGAAAGATTCTTATGCAAACCCTTTGAAGGGGAATTTGTCAATACCAAGCAAAATAATGAATACACTGTTCCCTTATCTGAGCAACCAAACTTCTGAAATTTTATTCTGAAGATATACTGGCTGAATACGAAAAAAAACGTATGACCAAGGATAGTCATTGTGGAATGATCTGTAATGGCAAAAGACTAAAAAGGCAGAAATGTCTATAAGAGAGGACTAGACGAATAGACCATGGCAATCCACCTTAAGGAGTTTTATGCAGCTGGAAAAGCATAAGAAAAACCCATCTATTACTGTGAAACATTTTCCAGAACATATGGATGTATGGGAAAAAAGAGAGGAAATACTTGCAATGAATGCTTAATCTGGTGGAAGAGGGACTATAAATGTGTTTTATTAAAAAGGGGGATAAATTATAAAAAGATTACTTATAGAGGAAAAGGAAAGAGTAGAAGGGACAAGGGTCAAAGCTAGACTTATTTTAATATTTTATATTATACATTTGACTTTGGAACCAATAGTATGTTATGCATAATCATGAAACAACATTAATTTTTAAAAATCAATCTCTAAAATCTTTAAGTAATACAGAGAACTATTCTAAGTGATCTTGAAGCACAATTATTTGCATGTATTTTCTAGTGGGATATAACCCGAAGGACAAAAATTACAGAAAAAAAAATAACCAAAATGTTTACAGCAATGGTATTTTTGATAGCAGTGTTGGTATTATTATTCTGAGATTGGTATTTGTGTATTGTAGAATAAAGCAAATGAGTACTTGCATACTATTCTACTTTTCTTATTCCCACTGTCTTAATAATTGGAATTCTTTGTGTAGAAGAAGGAGATACAACTGTAAGGTATAAGAAATAAGTGAAATCTCAGTGATCCTCAATTTAGTCAGAAGTATGAGGTTGAACTCATGATTTGTTGTTATTTGCATATAAATGTCTTTTTATTTTATAGATCTGTTTACTAAAAAGTCTAGAAACAATGACTAACTTTCAGATTTTTTTATTAAAATACCATTTTGCACTACAAGAAACCAAGGCTTCTTGGAGAACTGACTGATTCCACATTTGGGGAAGAAAAGTAAAAGATAAGCTTGGAACATCTTGTCATTATCAGAAAGCAATGACACTATCAAAGACTATAAAGTAATGTTAAAAGGATTGAGGAGGAAACTTAAATAGGCTCCTACTGGCTAAAGATAGGATGATTTGAACATCAGTAAAGAAGGAACTACAAATTATTAAAACATAAATTATGGTTAAGTCTACATGTTCATAAAGATTTTTTTTTTTAATTCCCATTGGTCACTATTAGAAGATATTAATGAATAAAATCATTTGAAACCTGGCAAAGAAACTACAAAACAAAACAAACAACAACAAAAAACTCTAAAAAATGTATCCTATCATTTCCATGAGAACTAATTCACCACATAAATGAAAAGTTGATGAAATGATTTACCTTTATGAAAGTTTTCAGCTCATAAAAAATAAGAGAGTACAAAATTATAATAGTACCATTTGCAACTTCCATTGAATTAATGGATCTAGCCATCAATCATTCATTGTTACTAAAAACCTCAAAATAGAGACTATCAAACATTATTTGTTCCCCAGTGTGAGAACAAAACATAACCTACAAAATAGACTTCCAAAAAAAGCTGATCTGTATTTGGTCACCTCTCTACATCCAACCAACAATTTAATAAATATAAAGGAGAGAGAAGCATGTTTAACAACATGATAGGAATGCAATCAGCAAATCTAAAATTTAGGAAATTCTATAGGACAAAATGAGTATTTCTTCACAATAAATTACAAGGAAATAGAGCTAGAAGGAGAATCCATAGGTAAAAAGAGACTTCAAAGACAGATCACCAATCTCTATGGATCTTATTTAGCTATACCTTCAAAAAACAACAACCCCAATAAAAATAAGCAAAAAACATTAGCATTGACATTTATAAGATGATTAGAAATTTGAGCACCAGTGCTTCGGTACTATTAGAAAGTAGTGTTATAAATTAAACTGGAGGCCCAATGCACAAAATTCATGAAAGAGTAGGCCTTCCTTCCCCCAGCTGCCGGCCCTGGCTTCCCTCGTAGCCCCAGCTTCATCCGGAAGGTCATTTGGAATGACTTCCGGTCTAATTAGCATATTATGCTTTTATTATTATAGATGTGATAATGGTATTGTGGTAATATATTTTAAAATACATCATGCTTTAAAAATTTATACTGATAAATTGAAATGGTACAATATCTATAGTCTGCATAAAAATGATGCAGGAATGGGGTAGTGAATAAGTATAGAGATAAACCCAGATTAGGTCTTATATTGGTAATTGTTCCTTCTACTTTTGTGTATATTTAAAGTGTTCTATAGTACCATAACATAAAAAAAATTTCCAAATATATTTTTTGGAAAAGATAAATATTTAGAAAGTTAGGTGAAATTGCCAGCTAGATAGGCAAAGCAACAAAAGTTTCTGTGTTTCATTCCCCTTACCTGGATGCTATTCTATATCCATTTCCTTCCAAGGGTTCCTTTTTCTTTTTTCCCTTGTCAACAATATTATCACCGCCCCCCTCATATTGTCTACCTAGTTTTACCCCTACTTCTCTATCTCTCTTCCTTTCTCTTTCATCGACAGTTTTCTCCTTTCTTTCTCTACCATACCCTCTTTTTTCCTGATCTCTCTAATAACTGGCCATGACATTGAATTGAAAAATGTTTTTGTTTTTAAAATGGTGAAAACAATGGATTAAAGTTTTTTATATTTTTGACCTTGTTTGAAAAGTAGGTGAACTGAATGATTCCTCCAGAGCTTCTTGACTCAAACCCTGGAAATGTTGTCATTGAAACCTAAACAGTATTCCAGCTCCCTCTGCCTAAAGTTGCTGAGATGACGGCATCTTCACTTACAATGTCTCTTGATAAACAGGAAAGGCTCAGCAGTGGTTCTCAACCTGTGGGTCGCGATCCCTTTGGCAGTCGAACGACCCTTTCACAGGGGTCACCTAAGACCATCCTGCATATCAGATATTTACATGACGATTCATAACAGTAGCAACATTACAGTTATGAAGTAGCAACGAAAATAATTTTATGGTTGGGTCACAACATGAGGAACTGTATTTAAAGGGCCAGAAGGTTGAGAACCACTGGGCTAAGGGGTACTGAGTCTTCCCACCTTGTGAGGCACCTGAGCGAGATCTCGCAGCAGCTATCTCAGATGTGCGGAGCTCTGCCCTGAGCATCCACCAGGAAACAGTTCCTCTGCGAGCTGGTGTGGGCTGTGTTTCTGATGCCTCCCTGTCAGCCACCTGTTTGATCACTGCAGGTAAACAACCAAACCATGGACAGGGTTCCTCCTTTTTCTTCTTTATGTCTACTCACTCGAAGTCAGTTGAAAGCTGCCCTTGATCAGGGGGCTGTTGGCAGAGGACTACAGGACTTCTGTGATTTATTATTCATAGAGCATCACAGTGTTACACAGCAGTTTGCAAAACATGAAACACCAGAGAGAAGTCCATACTATGAGGAGGTGACAATGTAAATGAAGTGTAAACAACACCATGGATAACAGTAAAACTCTTGAGAGGTAGAAATATAGGTCCTTCGATTTGGGGGAGTCTGGGCAGAAGTAGATTGCAAGGGGAATGTACCCAGTGAAACTCATTGGCAGAAAGCAGTAAACATGTATTCCAGACACAATGTATAGTTACAAGTTCAACTGGCCTATAAATCAATGTAAATGAGAACCAAGTATTTCTCATTAAATTATCAAAAGTTTAAAAACTGATACTATATAATTCTTCTGAAGGTGCTGAAGTAATATCATCATTCATTTCTGGGGGTATTATAAATTGATAGAACACTTTGGGAAAGCAATTTAGAATTATGTATCTGCTAGAATTCTTATGTAAGACTTTAATCCTTTTGCAGTATTTATAACTTGAACATATTGCAGAAGACAGTTCATTTCAGTATAATTCAGCCTTTATGTGCAACACAGCAGCGGACTTCCTGTACTCCTATTATCAAGTGCATTTCTTCTCTCTATTATGTCATGCTTTCAGACATTTATCGTAGTCCCCATGAGTTTTTACCCACCCCAAGTTTTTGTAGCAGCCAATATCTCCCAGTAATATCAAGAGGCATAGAAATAAACCCAAAATATGGAAAAAACAATCTATATAGATGAATATATTCATAACTATTTATAATATAAAAATAGAAATGACTGAATTGGCATCAAGTGGGAGATTCTGTAATCATGACACATTTACTTGATATGGTATTTTATAGCCCTTAACTAATGCTTTGAAGGTTATATAATAATGTGAAAAAAATACTTAGAGTGTAATATTAACATGTAAAAGCAAAATACAAAATTAAATATCTAGTGTTACTATAATCAGATAAAAAATACGTCAGAGGAAAAAGACAGAAGGCACACTAACCTGCTAACAGTGGTCACAGGAGAAAGGCGGGGTTACAGATTATTGATTTTTATTGTTACATTGTCTAGTATCTTTAATATGCTAACAAATGTGTTATCGTTACTATACTTTTGAAATTAAAGAAATATGCGACAGAAGCTCTGTGCTATATTTTATGTAAATCTCTAGATTTCCTAATCTAAAAGAAAGTTAAGAGCTCTCAGCCCCATGGGCCTGGAGATGCTTCTGGAAGCAACCTCACCATGGCTGGCCAAGGAGGACCCCAAGTTCAGTTCAAACTTGTATTGCATGGTGATGGCGGGACTGGGAAGGTACATGTGTGAAACATCAGCTGACCGGTGAATTTGAGAAGTATGTAGCCACCCTGGGTGTTGAGGTCCCTCCCTTTGTGTTCCACACCAACAGAGAGACAGTGTGTGGGATACAGCGGGCCAGAAGTTCAGCAGACTGAGAGCTGGCTATCACATCCAAGCCCAGTGTCCCATTACGATGTTTATGCCACTTCCAGAGTTACTTACAAGAATGAGCTACCTGGCACAGAGATCTGGTATGAGTGTGGGAAAACATCCCTATCATTTTGTGTGGCCACAAAGTGGATATTAAGGACAGGAAAGTTAAGGCAAAACCAATGGTCTTCCACCGAAAGAAGGATCTTCGGTATTATGGCATTTCTGCCAAGAGCAACTACCGCTTTGAAAGCCCTTCTCTGGCTTGCTAGAACGCTAATTGGAAACCCTACCTGGGAGTTTGCCGCCATGCCTGCTCTTGTCCCGCCAGAGGTTGTCCTGGAGCCAGGTCTGGCAGCACGGTATGAGCGCGACCCAGAGGTGGCTCAGACCACAGCTCTCCTGGGTGAGGGTCGCGGCCTGGGAGGAAGGGAAGCTGCAGCCCCGCGTCAGAAGTCTAGTTCAGAGGCCACCGTCGGTGCTGTCAGAGTCACAGGTGCAGTGCGTTTGCCACTTAATCACGTGGCTGCGAGGTCTCGATCTTTGGGATGCTGAAGGAGATGAAGGCTTCCAGGTGAGTGTGGGAGTTAATACCTTCATTTTTTGGACCTACATTTTTAGCTGTTTTGGAACGCAGTTGTTTCCTTATTGAGTTTCAACAATAAGACTGCTGCAGTCACATCATGACATTTAGTGGCGAGACCTTGATTGTTACAGTGGTTCCCACTCCTTTTCATTTAGAATCAGGATAAAGTTGTATTTCAAATATCAAAAATAAAATAAAACAAATTAATATTATTAAATCTTTCAAACGGGCCAGCAGAACTATTCCGAGGCTTGCTGGACACCTGTGCCTAGAAAGACTATTTGTAGGACCTGAGGGAGCCAACTTGTCTGGGGAAGAAATTGGATCCTTCCTGTACTATATTAACCTTAAAATTCCTAGCAGGAATGAAAAAGATGCCATCTCCATAATAGCTATATTAGGATTTTATGTGTGATAACTGCATAATTAAAAATCCATAGTACCAAAAGTCCCTATATAAAGAGGTTTTTGTGTTTAGCGATAATACTAACGACAGAAATCAGGAGAAGGAAGTAGTTTAATGAAACTTGAATAGTCAAAAAACAATCAAAATGAAATATGTATGTAGTGAGGCTTAGCTCTAACATATTCCTATTAAGCTCCCCGGGGGTTGAAGAGGTATTGCTCAGACTCTGAATCGCGAATCAATACTGGTCAATGGTGATTTTATTTTGGTGAGAACAGCACGGAATACTTTTATTGACTCCCCTGATGTTTACTAGCAGGCAGGCCTCGTGTGAACTGCTGTGTCCTCGGCAGAATGTGGATTTTGAAGGCAGATCTCGGTTCAAATCCCAGCGTCACTACCACCTCCTGACTGTGTGACCTTGGGCAGGTCCCCACGCTTACATGGCACAGCCGGCTGCAGGAACCGGAGAGGACGGGTAGGGGGCAACAGCTTTCTATCAGGTGCTTCCAACGGATGGCGAGTCCCCTGCAACCAGGTAGGAAGCTTCCTCGGCCTTTACACTTTCACTTTAGAAATGGCTAGAACTGCATCTCGGTGAGAGCAAATGTGGGAATTAATATGCAATTGCAAGCCTGCTCAGGACTCCCACACTACCCCTGCCGCCTCAACACACATCCTTCGCTCCATTCTCAGCATCATCTGACATTGCATCCTCCTTTCATCTCCAATCAGGCTCATTTTCCAAGATTCTCCTCCATTTTTATATCCAAATTTACAGTGATTCTTTGGCACAAAGTTGTTTTATTATTGATTTTTATTGGGGTTAAATCCTCCAACTGACCTATTTCCACCTAACTGTTCCAGTTTTTCCTTACCAGATTCCCATTTATTGCCCCCACCCCATGTTGCCATGCTCCCCTTGCAAGTTCCAGCCCTCCCATAAACCCAGGTAGCCCTTTAGCTGGCACTTGACCCCATAGCTCACAAACATATCCAAAAGCACATATATCCCTCTCTCTAGGGAGGAAAAAAATCATCAGGCAGAAGGATGCTGATGCTGGTAACTGTGTGCTGATTATCAGTTGATAAATCAGTTCCTCTTCCCCTTCCACATCGCCAGCAGTCAACTCCTTATCAGCAAGTAACGGTTCTGGAATCTGACTGCCTGGGTTAATCATGATAACAAAGTGCTTAGTGCTTGACAGTTAGTTAGCACTCAGCGAGTGTGAGCCATTGTAATGTGTCTATATCCCCTGTAAGGAAGCAGTGGTCAGCTATTGTTTGACCTCTTCATGGAGGTCAACTGGTGCGGCTTCTAGGACCCTCTGTTTTATACAATTCTTACCTCACTCCTCTCCCCTTTTGGATTTCCCAGGTGACCTGGCAAGGCTCTTTCCACTGTAGAATTCTAAATCTCTCTGAGGACACAAAGAAAGCAATGGACCATACTTTTGCATATAATTCCTGAAGTTCACAAAATTCTTTTTTTTTTCTCCAAATATATTTTATTGATTTTTACAGAGCTGAAGGGAGAGGGACAGAGAGTCAGAAACGCTGATCAGCTGCCTCCTGCACACCCTCTAATGGGGATGTGCCCACAACCATGGTACGTGCCCTTGACCGGAATCGAACCTGGGACCTTTCAGTCCGCAGGCCAACGTTCTATTCACTGAGCCAAACTGGTTAGGGCCACAAAATTCTTAAATACCATTTCTGGCCCTTAAATTAAGAGCTCCAAGTTTGAGGATTATTTGTCAATTGGAGATTTTTTTTTTATTACTGCAAATCACCATCATCTAAGTTATTAATTTATCATTTTTGGTGTATGTATATTTACATCCTATATAATAAAAGCGTATTATGAAAATTGTCCCCTCAACCAGAGTTCTTCCAGGAGTTGGACCATGGGTATGGGCCGGCTGGGGGAAGGGAGGGAGGCCCAGGCTGGCAGCCAGCAGCCGCTAGGGACCCTATCAGTGCATGAGTTTCGTGCACTGGGCCTCTAGTATAAAATAAGATGTTTCCTTAAAAGGGGTTAACAAGTGATGTAAGCAGATCATTTCAATATATATCAGCTGAATTAGATCACCTTGTAGATGCAGTGGGTGTAGTGATTATGGGCATGGTTCTCCAAGGCTCACCTGGATTCCAGCCCAAGCACTGTCACTTACTGTGTCATTTAACAAGTACCTAACGGTATGTCCTCACTGTCTGGGGTTATTTAGGTAGTTAATAATTAAATACCATAACACATATGAGGCCCTTAGCATGCCACCTAACATGTAGTATGTTTTCAGCAAGCGTTAGTTCCATTAAATGGCAGTCTATCTCTTTTTCCCATTTAAAATAATTTGCATGATTTGACAGTGTTGCAGATCTCTGGGATCTGGGATAAGAAATAATGATTTGCCCAAAGCTTTTTAGATGGACAGGCACACATCTAAGAAGAGTACCCTGGGCAGTGAATTAAATCTCCTTCCATCCTCTCCGACCCTAAAGAAGAAATCTATGGGCAAGGATAAATGTAACATTTGCTATATTTAGGGAAACTGACTTTGGGGAAATTTTCTTTTAAGCCTTAAATACTTTAATATCCAGGTATTTATAAAGGAGCTGTTACCATTCTGCATTCATTTAACAGCAAGCATAGGCTTCAGCTTTCTATTAACGAGTCCTCATGTTTCTATGGACTCCTCTGACATTTAGTAGGCCGCGGGAAAGCTGCCTTTGACTAGTAAGAAGGACCACGTGCCCTACATGACATTCATTTACAGTTACCCAGCCCTGGCTTCCTGAGACACCCAATTTTATAAGATTCAGCCACTTTGCCAGCTAGAAATAAAATGTCAAGTTTAGTAGTGTATTTCTTCCTTAATTTGCACTCTTCACTGTTTTTAAACAAAGCACGTGACCTACAGTGTACCAGAGGCTCAGAGCCTCCGATTGTCCTGTCTGGGGACGATGTCAAGTCAGCTCCTAGCTGTAGCCCATGTCCATCTTCTGAGTGAATCATATTTCATATAGTCTGCGATCTATAAGTCAATTAATCTATATATATTGAGGATGCCCTTACTATGAATTGCATCTGTTTTCTAGCTCTACATTCCTTAAAATGTGAACAGATAAGCCTCACCGAGGACTTCGGCTTTATTAGCAAGATACAGAAAGAGCCAAGATAAATCTTCCCATGATTAGGAAGTAAACTTTTATTTCAGGAGAAATTACTTTACATCTAAATTACTTGTATCTCCAGAAACCTTGTCTCAGGTGTGATAAGCCATAAATAATTACCAGCTTCATGTCGGTGAAATTAAAAAATCATGAAAAGCTATTCAAAGCAATTTACAACTTGACAGAGAAAAAAGATTCTGTATAAAAAGTAGTACGCTTTTCCTCCACTGAATTCAAAATAAGGCTCAGAGAGGATGAGAACAGGAAGAAAACAGAATACAGTTTGGTCCTTTCTCCCCTGGAACTTCAGTATTCAGGATGAGAATGTAAGTTCTTTATTCCCATGTGGTGAGAGCAGTTTGCCGCACCCTTGCAAGCGTTTTCTTTTCCTTTGAAGTGTTTGCTGTTTTCAAGAACATTGGGAGGTCGTTTTCTTCAGGTTTTTCTTTCCTGATTTTCCTCATTTTGCTTCATGCTTTGACCTGGGTGCTGAACGACAGCATCTTTGGAGAAAAGCAGCCTGGTCTCCCTGCAGGTTCTAGTCACATAGAAAAAATTCCTTCCTTGAGCCTGCAGACTGTTATCTCGATTCAGCGCTAAGCCTCTGTCGCAGGCCATCCATCCTCACGGATGCCAGACCCGCTGGACTGTGCCTCGCCGTGAGCACTGCAGATCGCATATTTGTCCAGAAGGAGACATTTATTTATCTGCAGTCTCTGCTGCCCACACTCTATCATAGGCCGGGCTCCCGAACCCTGGAGGCTCTCACAAGAAAGGCAAGCAACCTGCTTGGCCCAGTAATCAGTCTTTTACTCCAATCTGCTCCGCGGTTGGCATTTCTTCCATTCTTAATTACCACACCTGTCAGCCAGCCCCCGGCAGGATGAATGGCACAGCCCATATCGTTCTGCAGAGCCACTTTCTCAGCAAATACCCTTTGTGGACATCAGAAGAACAGAGGACACTTAGGGGGACATCAGCCAAGGGCAGGAGAGAGTGTCTTGAGGTGAGTGAGGTAGGCCCTGCCAGCTTTGTCCTTGGTCGTTGAGTCTTCCCAGAGCACTTAGACCCACAAGCCTTTAAATTCACTCTGGGAGCTCATGTCTCTGCATCTCCTCAGTGAAAGCAGGAGCATGTCTCACACAGCTCACCGGGGGTATTCTCTAGTCCTGCAGTGAACTACTCTTATTTATTCTACACCTAAGGTTGTTCACGTGGGTCAAAATGGCGCCGCAGCTAAAGCTGGTCAGAGAAAAACACAGCGTCCAAGTTTTAGTTGTTCACAGGCTATAACCTCTATTGGTTATTTTATATTTTTAGTTTTCTGAGCTTTTCTTTTCTTTTGTCTCTTTAATTCCATATTTCTTCCTAGTCTGTCCACCTCAAGTAACTACTGTCCTTCTATGAGTTATCAAAGGACAAATCCCTAAACACACACAGCAGCAGGGTAGCTGGGCTCACTGATCTGACACCTCATGCTTAAAAAAAGACACTTTTTAGAGCAGTTTTAGGTTCACAGGAAAGTTAAAAGGAAGGTACAGAGATTTCCATAGAGCCCCTGCCTCCACACATGCTCGGCCTTCCCCATTATCAACATCTCCCACCCGAGTGATACATTTTTTATAATTGGTGAATCTACATTGACATGTCATTGTCACCCAAGGTCCATAGTCTACATTACAGTCCATCTTGGTGTTGTATATTCTATTGGTTTCGGCAAATACATAATGGCATTTATTCACCATCCTATACAGTAAAGATGTAATATGCAAATGGTATTACATAACGACTGACCTCATAATGACCGGTCAGCAGGAGGGTGGAGCAGCGAGCTACAAGCAGGTGGCAGAGAGCTATAGGAGGGGGCAGGGCAGCAAGCTATGAGGGGAGTAATAAGGGGGAGGGAGCGGGGGGGGGGAGCTACAGGAAGGCGGGGCAGCAGGCGGGGAGCTACAGCAGGGCAGCATGGAGCTACTGGCACATGGATTCATGCACAGGGCTACTAGTTATAGCATAATACAGAATATTTTCAGTCCCCTAATAATCCTCCATGTTCTACTTATTCATCCCCCTCCACTCCTTCAACTCCTGGCAACCACTGTGACACCTTGTTTTGTATAGATTCCCTATCCCAGGCCATTGTGTATAACAAGGAGAATGTGTCACTTTATTATCTTCCCAACCTCCCCTTTAAAAATGTCATGTCTTTTTGTGTTAATTTCCTTCTGCATTTCTATTTTCTATGACTGCAGGTATTGCATCCTATTTTGTTTTACTGGATAGAATTTATATGATCCATCATTTTTTAAAATTTATTGTCTAAAGTTTTACATATGTCTTCTTTTTCCCCGATTGACCGTCCCCCTCCCCCCTGCCCCCGCCATTCCCACCCCGGGCAACCCCTACAACCCCAGTGTCTGTGTGCATCGGTTATGCTAATATGCATGCATACAAGTCCTTTGGTTGCTCTCTAACCACCGCCCCCCCTGCCATTTGTCTCTGGATCTATTCTTGTTCATCAAATGATGTTGTTCATTATGGCCCACATATGAGTGAGATCATGTGATATTTATCTTTCTCCAACTGGCTTATTTTGCTTAGCATAATGCTCTCTAGTTCCATCCATACTGTTGCAAATGGTAAAAGTTCCTTCTTTTTTATAGCGGCCCAATATTCCATTGTGTAGATGTACCAGAGTTTTTTAATCCACTCATCTGCTGATGGGCACTTAGATTATTTCAAAATCTTAGCTATTGTAAATTGTGCTGCTATGAACATAGGGGTGCATATATCCTTTCTGATTGGTGTTTCATGATCCATCATTTGATTTTCTTTATTGTTTTTCTTGTAATCAGGAAATGAGCTGCTATCTATTGGTACATAGCTAGAAGCACAGAATTATCAGAATAGTTAATACAAATTAATGGTGATTAACTCAGATCATGCAGTTCAAACTTATATTTGATGGTATTTTTGTTCTTATGAAAATAATTTTGCAATTAAAGCATGAAATATTGAATTAGCCATTAGTGATATTCAACCACTATGAATCTAGAAAGTGTCAAGTTCATTATATGCCTAATTGCTTTTAATAAGAACAGTTAAATTTATTTTTAAAATATAGTAATACATTATTACATTTCCATGATACTTGAGTAGCTCTTGACATATATATTTTTATGCTCAATATCATTAAGACATTTTTAATTTTTAAAAACAGGTAATACATTTTATTAACTATATATATATTTAATATGTTTTATTGATTTTTTATAGAGAAGAAGGGAGAGGGATAGAGAGTTAGAAACATCGATGAGAGAGAAACATCAATCAGCTGACTCCTGCACACCCCCCACTGTGAATGTGCCCTCAACCAAGGTACATGCCCCTGTCTGGAATCAAACCTGGGACCCTTCAGTCTGCAGGCCAATGCTCTATCCACTGAGCCAAACTAGTCAGGACTATTAACTATATTTTTTAAAGAGATTAGGGATCAGACTTATGTTGAGCCCTGATTATTTCTAGGTTTACATTATATTATGTAACTTATATACATTATAAATATAATTTAATTCCATTCTCTCTCTCTCTCTCTCTCTCTCTCTCTCTCTCTCTCTCTATAATTTTATGGCAGCTTTGACATTTTATCTCCATTTCAGTTATTCTCATTTTTCAGAAGATGGAATTTGAAACTTAGAAAAGTTCAGTAATTTTCACAGCTAGAAGGTGATAAGGCTAGAATCAAAATTCAGATCCATCTAATTCTTAAATCAGCCCCTGAAAACTCTCATGTTCATTGCCTATGTTATTAATCAGGATTAGTGGTTTGTTAGGTTATTGGAAATTAATTCACTAAAGATTAAGCTGTAAATATTGTTTTCTGGTTCATGGTGTTTGAATGTGGAGTCTACAAGTCTAGCTTAATTAAAAAGTCAGGTTGTTGAGTCATTTACCACTCCCGGACGTCTGGAGGGATTAATTAAATGTATCTGAGGGAAAAGCCTCTAGTTAGTAGAACAGGTATGTTGGGTACTGAGAAGGAAGAGTAATTCAGAGGTTTGTGGTTTTGAAGAGATCAGGGAAGAGACAGACTGATATACAGAAAAGGCAGAAAAAGTATACTGAAGGCTCTGTGTTGTTATATGGAAATTTAGAATAAAAAAGCAAGGTGGTTTCTCTTAATATTTAAATACTGGGACTTGTTCTACTTAATTGAGAATCAGTTTAGAGAGAGCTGAAACAGAGTAATTAAATTTGAGTTAAGAAATAAAGAAGCAAAAACATAGGGCTGAAAGAAAATGTTTCAGAATATTATCAGTAGTCATGTCTGGGAGTAGGACTAGGAGTTATTTTTACTTTTCTCTTTGCATCTTCATTTTTGCCTTATACATTCTCTCTATTGAACACATATTGTAAACACAATTTAGAAGAAAGTGCTTTATTATTATTTTTTGGTAACATAGCATGATGGAAGCAAAGCTTAGTGAGTCTTGTAAAATCCATTTCACAACATTAGCTTTGTGACATTGGGCAAGTCATTCACCCTCTCTGACCATCGTATTTTTATTTATTAAAGTACTCAATAAATGGTAACTATTATTATAATTAATATAATTATTTATTATTCCCAGTATGTAGAAAGTGTTGTTCTTTGCTATTAGTGGAATTGCTTAGTTTTCTTCTTTTTAGGTAAATCAACGACTGTATTTTATTTCAAATAACTAAAATTGTGATATTTCCTAAAGATTTTTTCTTCTAAAGATGCACACACCTCAACTATAATATTCACCTCAGTCTCCCACCCAGCTAATGGCAGTGCCTAGATTCAAGGGCAAGCCTATTGGAGAAAGTTTGCCTGCTCAGCCACAACATTTAAACAGTGACTGCAATGAGGGGAACCTGCAGGGGCTAGATGTCTGGCCACCTGCCATGGCCTCAGAAGTTCCATTTGTCTATGTGTAACCCAAATATAGTCTACATACCTATGTCATTCATATCTGTTACCGTGTTGTAGGAGAAGAAAAAATGCAGTCCTGCAACTAAAACTAATAAAAGCAATACCAATTTTTACTTACATCTCTCAAAGAACATCTCTATTCTCCGTCCACAATACTGATAGAGTAACTCAAAAGGCTTTTTTTTTCTCAAAAGGAATTTCTCAAATTTGAATTTTTATTAAAATTCTTTCCCCTATTTAGTGTAAATTTCTGTAGTCACTATGAAAACAGCATGGCGCTTCCTCAAAAATTAAAAATAAGAACTACCACATGACCCAGCAATTTCACTTCTGGATATGTATCCAAAGAAACCCAAAACACCAATTCAAAAAATATATGCATCCCTCTGTTCACTATACCATTATTTATAATAACCAAGACATGGAAGCATCCTAAGTGTCTATTGATAGATGATCAGATAAAGTGGTACATATATATACAATGGAATTCTTGATCATGAAAAAGAATGAAATGTTGCCATTTATGACAACTTAGATGGACCTAGAAGGTATTATGCTAAGTGAAATAAGTCAGACAGAAAAAGATACATAGTATATGATCTTATATGTGAAATATAAAGAACAAAATAAATGAACAAGCAAAATTAAAACAGAGTCATAGCTACAAAGAACAGACTGATGGCTGCCAGAAGGGAGGGGTATTGGGGGACTGGGTGCAAAAGGTGATGGGATTCAGAAGCACAAATTGGTAGTTATGAAATAGTCACAGGGATATAAAGTACAGTATAGGAAATATAGTCAATAATCTATAATAATAAAAGCATAATATGCTAATTAGACTGGACAGCCCAATGACCTTCCAGACATCATTCCTTATGTCCTTCTGGACAAAGCTGCAGGGGCGAAGGCAGAGGCAGTTAGGGGTGATCAGGCAGGCAGGCAAGTGGTTAGGGGTGATCAGGCAGGCAGGCGAGCAGTTAGGGGTGATCAGGCAGGCAGGTAGGTGAGCAGTTAGGAGCCAGCTGTCCCAGATTGCGAGAGGGTGCAGATTGGGCTGAGGGACACCCCCCTCCATGCATGAATTTCATGCACTGGGCCTCTAGTATTATAATAATTCTTTATGATGTCAGATGACTTACTGGGGTGAACACTTTGTAAGCTATTGAATTTCCAATCAATATGTTGTACAGTTAAAACTAATACAATATTGATGTCAACTGTAATTAAAAAATAAAGAAGAAAGATTAGAAAATAAAAAAGAAATATTAAAAAATAAAATTGAAAAAATTCTCCCCCCTGTTTGTCTTGGTCCTACTCTCTCATACTCCACAGCTTCCTCTAAGACTCTCCCACCCACAAATTTCAAACTCTGTCAAAACTGCCTCTCACCTCATATCATGTAGGCTCCTTTTTACTTTCTCCTACCCTAACTTTCTTATTCTCATTTTTTCTCTGGAGTAAATCATGGCCCTTTTGACTGAAAATATTCCAGTTCTTTTCTCTCCCAGCTCCAACAATACACCCATCTCCTGAATATGGCCAACAGACCTGGAGCAGGGATAGAGAATAAAATAATTTTTATTCCAGGTACAGTGACAAATACATTTAAAATAAACTCGTGAATTTTCTCTCTAGTTTCCCAGAGTATTTTATCATTCTAAACTATTATGTAGTCAGTAAAATTATCTTACTATTATTATACTATCCTATTATAAATAGTAGTAATAGAATTAATCAAATACCCATTGTGTGCGAGGCACTGTATAGGGCACTTATAGTATGTTATCTTATTTAATTTTCATAACAACCTTCTGAGAGGTTAACTTACCTAAGGTGATGTAGTTAAGTGGGAGAATTAAGATTTAGTCTGAATCTCAGTCTACATAACCCCAAGCCCATGATCTTAACTACCATACAAATTCTAAGTAATTAGAAGGGTACAGCTACTGGTTAAAGAATATAATCAGCCGTGGTCCAAGACTGAGTTAGTAAATGAACTTACTAGCAGCTGGATGACTACATTCTAGTCTCTTTTCCAGGATTAAATTAATTTGATGATTTTATGAGTGTATAAACAAATGCAAAAACAAAAGTAAATTTGACTGCTTTGTGTTACATCTGTTATATCTGATTTCTTCAACTGTTTATGATTCATAAATTTCTGAACAGAGCAGTGCAAAGAACAAGAATGACAACACTCTTTTCTTGAGGGATTCAGGTTTTCTAGTTTTGAATTTTACTTTTAAATGGGTAACTCCTCCTCAGTCATAAATTCTAGAATATTTGAGCTCCTGGGTTTAGATACAAGTATGTTTCAGCTCCCATGGCACAAGTTGGCTCTTGCTTTTGACACACTGAACATTTCTTCATGGGGCAGGCATGATGGACATAGGTTTAAAAAATGCAATCATTGTGCCTCTAAGTAAATGTATGGAGGCAACTGACTAGACATTTCCAGAACTGACCAGGTTTGTTGCTGCAAATCAATACATTAAAAAGTATCGGTATTTTCCTGTTCATCCTTGCATAAACCTCTTTCTGCCAGAGGCCACTAAAAGTTGACTTTGTTTTGGATTTCTATCGTGTGTATGTGTGTGTGTGTGTGTGTGTGTGTGTGTGTGTGTGTGTGTGTGTTTGGCGGGGGGGGGGGAGGAGGGGTGAAGTTTTTGGCATGCACATCCATAGCTTTTCTATTTATATAAAATGCATCAGATTGAAAATCTTATAAGGATGATGTTTTCCCTTCTAGATTTTTAAGCTCTCTAGGAAGCTTAAAATTTTTAAGCTCTAGATTTTTTCTCTCTAATCTTGGCTTGAGGCATTTTAAAAATGGCTTTTTGCCCAATGCAGACCTACTCCTGGGGCCAACCATAGTGTAGAGTAGAAAGTGCATGGGGTATAAATTGCTAAAATAAAATGATTGAAATACTTTCAGACCCCAAGGAAAAACTGGCTTTTTAAACTAGATATGAGCCTGAAGGCATTTCTCGATTGCTAAAACAATTCTTTCAGCCCTAGGGAGTAAATATAGAGGCAAGGAGAGGTTCAGCATTGACCCATTGATTTCAACCAGATGGTTCCAGCAACTCCAGGGAGATGATAGAAGGTTAGTCTGAGTGTTTGAGACAGAATGCTGGGGCTATGGAGCTTTTAGCATGTTTCCACCTATGCTTGGTATGTTACAACAATGCCTTTGAGCTAAATCCGAGTTGACATATGCATGGTGGTGATTTACCGTGTCAGGAAAAGGCTTTCACAGGCTCTCTTTACTTCAGCTAATACCAGACAAGGTTTGTCTTGTCTTTTCTTCTGCTGCTCTTTTCTTTTAGCTTTAAACAGCATACGATCTTTTCAAATATTCTTGAGTCATTATATTTCTCTGGTTTTAAGCTACTCAGAGCTTTTAGTGGTGGCATTTTCAGATTGTCTTGTGTTTCTTTACAATTTGGAGTCACAGCACTGCTTACTGTAGGCATTAACTACAGATTGTCTCAAAAGATAATACTATTCCTCCAGAATGCTTTCCTGCCTATAAACTTTCCAAATGGTATCATCTCAATCTATTGCTTCCTAGCCATCAGGCCTGGTGGGGTGAGGATAAATAGATAGCACATATTAGTAATGTAGGATTGGCCAGAGCTGATGCCACAGAGGCAAAGCCCCTCTCTGTTATTTTCTCCCCAAACCTCTTGAAATTTGGAAAGATAAAGATATTAAATCTAAACTGTATATTTGAAAAAAAATGAGAGAATGTATATATTTCAACAGAGGGAAGAGCCACTCTTGAATATCGAGTCAAAAGTATTCAGGTTCTAGCCTTCTATTATGTGATAGAAACCCAGAATTAACCTTATTTTCATTATTATTATTATTATATTTTTCCTAATAACTGTTAGGTCTCCTTGTGTTTTTTGAAATAATAGTTTTATTGACAAAATTCACATACCATAAAATGCACTCTTTTAAAGTGAGCAATAAATCGTTAATATAGTCACAGAGCTGTACAACCATCACCACTAATTTTAAAACATTTTCATCACCTCTCCCATCATCTCCCACAAAAAACACACACACACACCCTATATCCATTAGCAGTAAGTCCTCATGACCCTCTGCCCAGCCTTTGGCAACCATAAATCCACTTTCTGTCTCTCTGGATTGCTCTGTTCTGGAAATTTCATACAAATGGAATCACACAATATGTAACCTTAGTCTCTGGCTTCTTTCACTTAGTTTTTTAAAGATTCATCCATGTTAGAGCATATATTGGTATTTCATTTCATTATTCCATTATATAGATATACCCCATTTTTCATCCGTTTAAAATTGATTGATATTTCAGTTGTTTCTACTCTTTGGCTGTTATGAATAACACTGCTATAAATATATCTGTATAAGTTTTTACGTGAATATTTTCAGTTCTTTTAGGACATAATATACCTAGTGGTAGAATTGCTAGGTCACAGGATTACACTAATTAAAATTTTGAGGAATTGCCAAATATTTCTTTAAAGTGGCTGCACGATTGGATAGTCCCACCTCCGATACATGAGCAGTCCAGTTTCTCCATATTCTCACTAAACATTTCTCATTTTCAGACTTTTTTTTATTGTAGCTATTTTATTGTGATTCTGACTTCCACTTCTCTAATGACCCATGATGTTGAGCATTTTCTCTTGTGCTTATTGACCATTTATCTTCTTTGGAGAAATGTCTGTTCAAAACTTGCTCATTTTTAATTAGGTTAATTATATTTTATATTATTAAGTTGAAAGGGTTCTTTCTATACTTTAGTTATAAGTTCATTATCAGATATATAATTAAACACTTTCCCCATTTTATGGGTTGTCTCTTCACCTTCTTTATGGTGTTCTTTCAAGCATAAATATTTTAGTTTTTATGCCCAGTTTACTCATTTTTTTCTTTTGTTTCTGTGCTTTTGGTGTCATATTTAAGAAACCATTTCCTAATGCAAAATCATGAACATTTTTGTCTATATTTTCTTCTAGGAGTTTTATCATTTGAGCTCCTACATTAAGTTCTTTGATCCATTTGGAGTTAATTTCTTTATATGGTGTGAAGTAGGGTTCCATCTTTATCCTTTGATGTGTCAATATACAGTTGTCCCAGCACCATTTGTTGAAAAGACTATTCTTTCCTCATGAAATTGTTTTGGCACCCTTGTCAAAATTAATTGACTGTAGAAGTATGAGTTTCTTTTTGGATTCTCAATTCGATTTTGTTGATTTATATGTCTTTTCTCTTGCCAGCCCCACATAGTCTTGATTAATGTAGCTTTGTAGTAATTTTTGAAATGGAAAGTGGGAAACTTCCAATTTTCTCCTTTTTCGAAATTGTTTTGTCTATTTTATATCCCTTGCACTTCCATGTATATATTGGGTTCAGCTTATCAATTTATGCAAAATGGCAGCTTAGATTTTGATAAGGTTTTCATTGAATCTGCAAATCAGTTTGGAGACTATTGACATTTAAACAATATTAGAGCTTCCAATATATGAACATGGGATGTCTTTTTTATAAAATATATTTTTATTGATTTCAGAGAGGAAGGGAGAGGGAGAGAGAGATAGAAACACCAATGATGAGAGAGGATCATTGATAGACTGCCTCCTGCACACCCCAATTGGGGATCAAGCCCACAATCCAGGCATGTGCCCTTGACCAGAATCAATCCTGGGACTCTTCAGTCCATAGGCCAATGCTCTATCTACTGAGCAAAACTGTCTAGGGCTGGGATGTCTTTTCATTTACTTCGGTCTTCTTTAATTTCTTTCAATGATGTCTTATAATTTTTGGTGTACAAGTTTTATGCTTCTTTTATTATTTTTTCTGAGTATTTTTTGCTGTTATGTTAAATGGAACTGCTCTTTTTCTAGAAAGAGTGGAAAGGAAGAAGGGAAAAAGACAGGGAGAGAGAGAGAGAGAGAGAGAGAGAGAGAGAGAGAGAGAGATTAATGGGTTGCCTCCCGCACAAGCCTCTACCAGGGTGGCGATCAAACCTGCAATGCAGGTACTTGCCTTTGACCAGAGGTTGAATCTGTGACTCTTCAGTACATGGGTTGATGCTCTTACCACTGAGCCACTGGCCAGGGTGGAACTGATTTTTAATTTCATGTTTGGATTGTTTATTATTAGTGTGTAGAAACATAACTGGTTGGTGCATATTGACCCTGTATCCTGCAACCTTGCTGAATTGGTTTATTAGCTCTACTATTTTTTGGTGGTATCTTTAGAATTTTCTATATACAAGATCGTTAATTGTCAATAGAGATAGTTTTGCTACTTTTCTTTTTTAAAAATATATTTTTATTTATTTCAGAGAGGAAGGAAGAGGGAGAGAGAGATAGAAACATCAGTAATGAGAGAGAATCACTGATCTGCTGCCTCCTGCATTTCCCCCACTAAGAATCAAGCCTGCAACCCAGGCATGTACCCTGACTGGGAATTGAAACGTGACCTCATAGTTCATAGGTTGATGCTCAACCACTGAGCCATGCTAGCTGGGCTTCTTTTCTAATCTGGATGCCTCTTATTTCTTTTTATTGATTAATTTTTCCATCTAGGACCTCCAGCACGATGTTGAATAAAATTGGCAAGAGTGAGCATCCTTTTCTCAGCCCTATTCTTAGGAAGGCTTTCAGTTTTTCACCATTATGATGTTAGATGTATGTTTTTCATAGATGAAATTCAACAGGTTGAGGATGTGCCCTTCTATTCCAGTTTATGAGTGTTCTTGCCCTCTCTAATACCTGGTAATACCAAATCCGGTTAATGTTTAGGGTTCTATGGGGCAAATGGAGCCCCTTTCAATTGTATACCCTTCCTCATTCACATTAGGCTTTGGAATTCTCTGCCTTGCTTACTGCAGTCACCCCTGATATAATGTAGTTTTATTTGGAAATGTGCGACTTCAATGAATATTACAATTATTTATCAGTAAACACACATACACACTAACAATAGGCTTTCTTTTAGTCTTTATATTTTCTACATTGTTTTAACTTAATATATCATAACTTACCACCTTCCCAAACTAACTTAGTTACGATTCTCTTCTTTTTTTATTTTTAAATTACAGTTGATCTACAATATTATATTAATTTCAGGTGTCTGACCTTGTGATATAACTTATGAAGTGATCACCCCAATAAATCTAGTACCTATCAACACCATATATTGTTATTACAATATTATTGACTGTATTCCCTGTGTTGTACCTCACATCCCTGTGACTATTCTGTAACTACCACTTTGTACTTCTTACTTTCTTCATTTTTTTCACTCATCCTCCCAACCCCTCTCCCATCTGATAACCATCAAAATGTGTTCTGTATCTATGAATCTGGTCTGTTTCTGTTCTACTATTGTTTAGTTGGGGTTTTTTTTTGTTTTTTTTTTTGTGTGTGTGTGAGTGTGTTTTATTTATTTATTTATTTATTTATTTTTAGATTCCAAATATAAGCCATCTGGTATTTGTCTTCCTCTAGCTTATTTCACTTAGGATAATACCCTAGGTCTTTCCATGTTGTAGCAGATGGCAAGATTTCATTATTTTTTCTGGTGAGTCATAATTTATTGTATATAGGCACCACTTTTTTTCTCATCCACTAATCTCTGGATGGACACCTAAGTTGTTTTCATATCCTGGCTATTGTAAATAATGATGCAATAAACATATGACTTTATACATCTTTTCAATTTAGTGTTTTGGGTTTCTCCGAATAAATACTCAGAAGCGGAATTGATGGCTCTTTCTTTGTCTCTTGTTATAGCCCTTGTTTTAAAGTCTATTTTGGCTGGGATAAGTATTGCTAGCCCTACTGTTTGTTTGCTTCTTTTCATTTTCATGAAATATGTTTTTCCATACCTTTACTTTTAGTGCTGTGTGTCTTTCTATCTGAAGTGAGTCTCTCATTGACAGCATATGGAAGGGTCTTGTTTTGTTGTCCATTCAGCTATGATATATCTTTTGATTGCATCATTTAACCTATTTGCACTTAAAGTAAGTATTG
The DNA here is from genome assembly GCF_963259705.1 of Myotis daubentonii. Taxonomy (NCBI): domain Eukaryota; kingdom Metazoa; phylum Chordata; class Mammalia; order Chiroptera; family Vespertilionidae; genus Myotis; species Myotis daubentonii. The sequence continues at coordinate 15,623,333 of NC_081848.1, read as the reverse complement.
ATATATATGCATTTATTGCCCTTCTTCTTCTTCTTCTTCTTCTTCTTCTTCTTCTTCTTCTTCTTCTTCTTCTTCTTCTCCTTCTTCAACATTTCTTTAATACTGGTTTGATGGTAATAAACACCTTTAGCTCTTTCTTATCTTAGAAACTCTTTGTTTATTCTTTGATTCTAAATGATAGCTTTTCTGGATAGAGTAATATTGGTTATAGATCCTTGCTTTTCATCACTTTAAATATTTCTTGCCACTTCCTTTTGGCCTGCAAAGTTTCTGTGGATAAAACAACTGATACTCTTATGGGAGCTCCCTTATAGGTAACTAATGTTTTTTCTCTTGCTCCTTTTAATATTCTCTCTTTATCTTTAACCTTTGAAATATTAATTATGATGTGTCATGCTGTGGATCTTTTTGGGTTTATCTTGTTTGGGACACTGCACTACCAGGATTTATATGTCCAGTTCTTTTACCAGGGAAATTTGTCATCATTATTTTTTCAAATAGGTTTTCAATTTCTTCTTCTCCCCTCTTCTCCTGGAATGCTCATGATGTGACTGTTGGTACACTTGAAGTTGTTCCAGAGGCTCCTTATACTATCCTCATTTTTTAAATTTATTACTATTATTATTTTGCTGTTATGAGAGGGTTTTTCTGTATCTTCCAAATGGCTTACTTGATTCTCTGCTTCATCTACTCTATTGTTGATTCACTATAATTTATTCTTCATTTCAGTCAGTATATTTGCCATTTCTGACTGATTCTTTTTTATGATTTTCATGTCCTTTTCATGCCATTGAAGTCCTTATTAAGCTCCTTAAGCTTTTTATAACCATTGTTTTGAACTCTGTATTCTGTTGTTTGCTTGCCTCCACTTCATTCAGTTCTCATCATGGATATTTATCCTATTTTTAAAATTTCAGACATGTTTCTTTGTCTCCCCATTGTGGCTGCTTCCCTGGGTTTGTTTTATGCATTAGGTAGAGCTGCTACATCTCCCAGACTTGGTAGAGTGACCTTACATACTAAGTGTCCTATAGTGCACAGTGGTACAGTCTCCCCATCACTTGAACTGGGTGTTTCAGGTGTGCCCCCTGTGTGAGCTGTGTGCTCTGCCCTGTTATAGTTGAGCCTTGATTGCTGTTGGCACATCACTGGGAGGAATTGACCTCCGGCTGATTGGTTGGGAGTACTAGCTGGGACCACAGTGGAGGATTTACTGTGCAGGAGCCTGCCCCACAAAACAGCACTTGCCTTCAGTGGGGCTTTGGTGCCCACCAAGGTCAATCCTTGAATATATTGCTCATGGAGGTGGTTGTGTTGTAATCTGGCATGGCTCTGAAGTTCTCCAATGATGCAATAGCTCTAGGGTCTCCCGGGAGGTTTAAAGTCAGCTACTGCCTTTGCCTTGACTAGGGCCACCTGACATGAGCAAGAGAGAGATCAGCAGATGGCTGCTACTTGTGCTGTACTTGTAGGTGCTCTGGAGAAGCTAATCTGCAAACTGAGGTTGACTGCTACTAGCGCTGGGTCTGGGGCCACTTCGTATGAGGTAGGGGGCACACAGAGTCCAAATGCCACTTGTTTGAAAGATTTTAGGAATGTGTAAAGCATGAGCTTTATGGATTTATATGGAAAAGCCACTGGAAATGGCTTGAGGGCCCTGAAAGTTGGGAGGGACAGGGAATCGGGGCATCACCAGGGTGGGGTGAACAGTAGAGATACAAATATGGCACCCACTTGCTGTCTCCATGCGGGGAGAGCTCAGAAAAGGATGAATGGCCTCTGCTAGCACTTCTGTCTTAGAGAAGGATGCCTCTCCAGCTGTCACCCTTATGCTGGACAATTCATTTATTCCCCGTATGTCTCTGGTGCCTTTCAAGGTGCTGCCTCAGTGCCGGAACTCAGAGTTAGTGAGTCTGAGAAAGTCTATGCTTGGGCCCCTTAAGAGGAACTGCCTGAAACTCCAGAAGCCCTCCCTCTCATTTTCACAGCCAGAAGTTATGAGGGCTTCTCTTCCCAACACTGGAATCCTAGGCTGGAGAGGCTTGGTGTGGGGCAGGGACTCCTCACTTCTCAGGGGCCACCTCCACAGCCAAGGTGTCCCTCCTAATTTTTAACCACCACATGTGGTTGTGGGATCAGCCTGTTCTGGGCCTCTACCCCTCCAACCAGTCTCAAGGTGGCTTCTCCTTTGATCTTTAGTTGTACAACTTCTGTTCAGCTGAATTTTGGTTGGTTCTGAATGATGGTTGTTCTGTAATTTTACTTGTAATTTTGATGTGGTTGTGAGAGGTTCTGACTACCACATTTACCTATGCCAAAATCTTGACCAGAACCTCTCATGATTCTCTTATTAATTTACTTTTTAATTCTTTTAACTGTTCACTCATTATTATACCCTTTCTCTTTCTTACACTCCCGTTTTATTTGACTTTTTATTCTCAATGTTTTTTTTCAGTTCAGTGGTTTCCATTAAGCCTAACATTAACAAAGCGAGCCCTATGGAAATCCTCATTCTTGGCCCCTCATGCACATTATTGCAGTTTGTGTTTGAAAGTCAATACTTTTCTGACAAGAAATCAGAAGCTGCGGTATTAAGGCAGGCTCTGGCTCTTACCGTTATTACTGTGGGTGAGTCAAGATTCTCTGAGCTTGCTTTCAGTCTATACTTCATAGGGCACTTGTCATCGTTAAATGGGCTTTCATATACAAAGTTTCTATTACATTGCCTTGCATGAGCAACTGCCCTATTTAATTTTAACTTTTTCCCTTTCTCAGCTCAGCTACTAATATACAAAATGTGTTGTGTTGTTGTTCTTCTGTGCTCTCTCTCTACTGAGTCATAATGACACAATTCACTGATTTACTACTAATTATTTTTTTCCCTAGGAAAGTTTTGAAGGTACTCTATAGCTGTAATTCATGTAAAAAAGTAACAGTAATCTTCAGGTGGGAATGAATCACCATTTGGTACATTTTCCCTGAGTCTTAAATACCAATGGCTAACGCTAAGCCTATTATATCCAGAATTTGTGGCATCGTTAGAAACTCACAGTGAATATTTTCTCATGTGTTCCTTTTGTTAAGGCCTGTTCACCTCAGGTTTAATGTTTGTGTTAAACATTATCAGCATTACCAATGTCCCCATCTCCCATGCTGATTCTCTTGGAAGCTCTGGTCAAGACATGCCTTTCATAAGAGGAGTAGCTTAGTAGCTATGAGCAGGACCCGTGATGATGTGCTTTCTCAGACTTAAAATGTTTTAGCCTTTTCTGTTCCATTAAAATTCACTCTAGCCCTGGCCAGTGTGGCTCAGTTGGTTGGGCATCATCCTGGGCACCAAAAGGTACAATTCCCTGGGTTGCAGGCTCAATCCCTAGTAGGGGGCATGCGGGGGGGGGGGGGCAGCCCATTGATGTTTTGCTCTCTCCCTTACTCTCTCTCAATAAAAAAAATCTCTAAAAAACAAGTTTAAAAAAAGAAAGTTATTCTAGCTCTTTTATTAAAAATTAAATATAACCATTATTACTATTATTACAAATGCTAGTTCTTAACTAGAAAAACTAGAAAACATGGGCAAATAAAATTATAAAATTTGAAAAAAACCCCTCATAATCCTACTATCTTTCCAGATATTTTTTCTGTAGTTTTATATGTGATTCATATGTCTGTGTGGACTCCACCTAAATATGACATAAGAATTGTCAAATTCTCTATCAAATATTTTGAAAATTTGGTAAAGGGCACTGCAACCTCTATTTTTCACATGCTTTAGAATATACAGGCAAATTAATAACTTGCTACCGTATCATGTGAATCAGGTTAGCTATTTAAAATTCTATCTTTTCTATTAATAATGTATTGTTTATAACACATTTAATGGTTTCTCTTCAATGTTCCCATAAAATCCCTGTAAACAATAAATATTGTACTTGAGACTGTTCAAAGTCACTAATCATCTGAGAGATTAGAATCAAAACAACAATGAGGTACCATCTCACACCTGTCAGAATGGCTATCATCAACCAGTCAACACATGACAAGTGCTAGTGAGGATGTGGAGAAAAAGGAACCCTTGTGCACTGCTGGTGGGAATGCAGACTGATGCAGCCAGTGTAGAAAACAGTATAGAGTTTCCTCAAAAAGTTAAAAATGGAACTCCCATTTGACCCAGTAATCCCACTTCTAGGAATACATCCCAAGAAATTAGAAACACCAATTTGAAAGAATATATGCACCCTTATGTTCATAGCAGCACAATTTACAATAGCTAAGATTTGGAAACAGCCTAGTGCCCATCAGCAACAGCATGGATGGACCTGGAGAGCATTATGCTGAGCAAAATAAGCCAGTCAGAGAAAGATAAATATCACATGATCTCACTCATTTGTGAAATATAACGAACAACATAAACTGATGAACAAATATAAATCTAGAGACATAGAAGCATCTAACTGACCATCAAACCTCAGAGGGAAGGTAGGGGTAGGTGGGAGGGGGGTAAGAGACCAACCAAAGGACTTGTATGCATGCATATAGGCATAACCAAGGGACACAATAGTAGGGGGGTGAGGGCATGTGCTGGGGGGTGGGAGTGGCTGAGGAGGGATCAATGAGGAAAAAGGAGATATATGTAATACTTTAAACAGTAATAAATTAAAATCTACAGAATGTAGCCCAGAATATTTAAATCAGAATTTCTAGAGGTGAGAAACAGGTGTGTTAATTTCCTAGGGCTGCCGTAACAAATTACCCAAACTTGTTGACTTAAACAACGGAAGTTTATTCTCTCACAGTCGCTGAAATCAAAGTGTCAGCAGGGCCATGGTCTCTTTGGGGCCCTAGGGGAGGATTCTTCCTTGCTCCCCGCAAGCTCCCGGTGGCTGCCACCAATCCTCGGCAACCCATGACTTGCAGATGCATCACTCTAATCTATCATCACTCTATCGTCACATGCCTTCCCTGTGTCTCCTCTGTCTCTGTATCCTAATCACCCTCTTCTTTCTAAGACACCAGTTGGATTTACGGATCACCCTGATTAAATATGGCCTCATTTTCACTGGATTGCATCTACAAAGACCTTAGTTCTAATTAGGTCACATTCACAGCTGCTGGAACTTAGGACTTCAGTGTATCATTTTGGGGGAACACAATTTAGCCTACCATAGCCAACATCAGTAATTTTGATTCCCTAAGTGATTCTGTGCCTTAGTAGCTAATACAGAGAGCCACTTCTTCCAGTACAGTCTCTCAAACTTTAATAGGAGTATAAATCACTTGGGGTGGGGGCGGGGGGATGTCTTGTTAGAATGCAGGTTCTGACGCTAGTTTTGAAGTGAGGCCTGAGACTCTTCATCTCTCACAAGCTCCGAAGTGGCGCTGGTGCCGTGGTCCACACTGCAGGGAGCAAGTTCTCAGAGTAAAGATGTGTGAGTTTCTTGTAGCTCCGTCTCTAGCTCCCCTCCTGGACTCAGGAGCAGCTTGGGATCAAAAGCCTTTCAGCTCCCATTAGGTCAAACATTTAGCTCTGGCTGAGCAAGAGATTAACTTTTTCATATAAATTACATGCTCTAGTCCCTGCTTCCACTCTCCTCTTTGTGGCAAAATTGAAATGTAAAGAAAAAGGAAAGGTGTGGACACACAGTGCACATTCTTTCCAAATGAGACAGAGTTTTCTAGAAACCACTTATAAATCTCTCTAATGCCACCCTTTCTTTCCTCAACTATTCTCATAATAAAAATCAAGAAGTTCCAAAACAGGATGTATATTAAAACAACAACAACAACAATAAAAATACACACAGCTTTATCAGTCTTCAACTTACATCAAAAATTTAAAGGGACTTTTACCCTTAGGCTAAAATTTTTTAAACACATTTAAACAGAACACATTTCAGCTTGAAGAGAGATATAAATTGATACAGACAGATTCTGCTGGGGTCTCTTTCACTTGCCTTTCTAAAATAACTTTAAACTTCTCTAACTGGAATTGAAAATAACTAAGTGACATAACTTGCTGGGCACAAGAAGGACATGAATTAAACTAACATTTTAATGAATGATTTTTCCTTCTTTGGATCCCAAATGCCATTTTTCTTTTATGTGAATCCTCTGTATTTTAGCCAGAAACAGTCTTATGGATTTATTAAAACAGCTTTGACCAATTAAAGAGAAATCACAAAATCAACTTAAGAGATTTATGAAGGGTACTGGGTGTTTTTTGGTTGAACTGAAATATAAGATTTACCAACATCAAGAGCTGAGGTTTTCTTTTCTAACTTTTTTTACTTAAAAAATGTCAAATCTACAGACACTTAAAAAAGAGCACAATGAACACCCACATAGACTTCAGCTCGATTCCTCTATTGTTAATAATTTGCCACATTTGCTTTTTCCCTCTCCCTTTCCATTTTTATTTTTGCTGACCATTTGAACATTCTAAACTTCATAGCTAAATGCTTCAACCCATTTCATCTAAAAGGAGGGACATTTTCCCAAATAATCAGTGACATTATCATACCCAAGAAATTTAACATAGTATATAATAGTGCTATCCTAATATGGTCCAAATGAAAAAAAATCCTTAGTTTTCCCCTGAAAACTATATTTTCTCTATACCTATGTTTTTCTTTCTCTCTTTTCTTTCTCTCTTTTCTCTTTTCTTCTTTCTCTTCTTTCTCTTCTTCCTTCCTTCCTTCCTTCCTTCCTTCCTTCCTTCCTTCCTTCCTTCCTTCCTTTCTCTCTCTCTCTCTCTCTCTCTCTCTCTCTCTCTCTCTCTCTCTCTCTCTCTCTCTTTCTTTCTTTCTTTCTTTCTTTCTTTCTTTCTTTCTTTCTTTCTTTCTTTCTTTTAAAAATTCAGGATCCAACCAGGGATAGTTCATTGCACCTAGCTGCCGGGTCTCTTTACTTCCCTTTATACTAGAAGAGTTACTTCTATCCCCCACTTCCCATCCAGGCCTTTCTTGACATTAAAATTTTTAAGAAGCTTGACCAGTTGTCTTGCTTAATGTCTCCAATCTTATTTGTATGATTAGAGGCCCAGTGCACGAAATTCATGCATGAGAGGTCCCTCAGCCCGGCCTGCACCCTCTCGCAATCCGGGACCGCTGGCTTTTAACCACTGGCCTGCCTGCCTGCCTGATTGCCCCTAACCACTCTGCCTGACTGCCTGATCCCTCCTAACCACTCACCTGCCTGCCTGATCACCCCTAACCACTCTGCCTGCCTGCCTGATTGCCCCTAACCACCTCTGCCTGCCAGCCTGATGCCCCTAACTATTTGCCTGCCTCCCTGATAACCCCTAACTACTCTCCTGCCTGTCTGATCACCCCTAACCACCTCTGCCTCAGCCCCCGTCACTGTGGCTTCATCCTGAGGACATCCAGAATGATGACTGGAAGGTCATTCAGCTGTCTGGTCTAATTAGCATATTATGCTTCCATTATTATAGATTATTTCCTCATGAATAGGTTCAGGAAAACATTTTTGTTATTTTGATAAGAATATCATAGATGTATGTGTCCTTCCCATTGCGTCATGTTGGGAAGCATACAATGTCTATTTGTTTCACCATCAGTCACTAGGTCATTTGGCAATCCGAAAGCCCTCATAGATAAAGCCCTCTGTAGTAAAGGAGCTTCCTGTTCCTTGTAATTAGTAAATAGTTGCATGAAACACCTTGAGATCCAACAGAATTCCCACAAACTGCCACTAAGCAGGTTTAGCATCCAGTTTTAGCATCTTTGCTTGACTCAATTAGTGTACTTGTAACGGCAAATTGTAGGTTTTCTAATTATATCACTTCTCCACATATGGCTTGATATTATTTTGTAGAGCAAAGCATTTTCACCCCTTTCCTCTTCTTTTTGTAGTGTCACTGTGAACTCATGAATTGTTCTTTCAATCAGTTATAGTCCATTACAATAATTATGGACTATAACTGTGGGAACCCCTTTAGGCCTGCTTCTGTCATATTGATATGTCCCCATAATTCTTTGAGTACTTCCTTGCTTTTTGGCATAACAAAAGGTTGTAATATTTTCCGCTCGATACCTACAATCAGCCATTTGTTTCTTCAAGGATCTCTGGAGTGGAGAATGGTATTTAGAAATCAAAATATTATTGGTAGGCATGCTCACTGCAATCAAGTACTGCCTCCAAGTCCTGACAGTGGGCAGAGCTGAAGAAATGCACTATAAATAAATAGCAACATTTAAAGTTCACATCTCAATGCCATATGTTTTTTGGCCTTACCCCATCGCGTGTTTCCATTTCCCTTCTCCTACCCTCAAAACCCCATTTCCCCAAACGTGAATGCATTTGAATCATTGGTTCTCTTTCAATATACATACGATAGTTTCAGTGTCACATCAGCAAGACCATGACCAACAATAAATCAACTAAATGTAGTTCAAAAAATCTTACTGCTATTTTTGTCTTTAGATTATATCCTGCTAAGGATGTATAGTCAGAGAATCATGTTCAAAAGTTGTTTGAATTAATATTTATTTTCTTTGTGGCTATGTTGTCAAGTTGATATCATCCTATACTTAGTTTTGTTTATATTCAATGTTTTTGTTTGGGTTTAAAATATATTTAACTTAGTTTTGTGTTTTTGAATATGTATAACATATACTTGAAAAGTGAAAATTATAAGAAAGTATACTCAGAGAATTATTATTCCATTCAGTAATTCTTTCAGTCTATTTCTACCCATCTCTTGGTCAACCACTTTTATTTATTTATTTATTGTCTAAAGTTTTACATATGTCTCCTTTTTTCCTGATTGATGCCCACCTCCTCCCCAAACCAATCATTCACACCCTGGGCAAGCCCCCACCACCTCAGTGTCTGTGTCCATTGGTTATGCTAATATGCATGCACACAAGTCCTTTGGTTGCTCTCTACCCTCCACCCCACCCCTGACCCACCTCCCCTGCCATTTGTCTCTGGATCTATTCTTATTCATCAAATTATGTTGATCTCTATATCCCACATGTGAGTGAGACCATGAGATATTTATTTTTCTTCGACTGGCTTATTTCACTGAGCATAATGCTCTCCATGTCGATCCATGCTGTTGCAAATGGTAAAAGTTTCTTTTTTTATAGCGGCATAGTATTCCATTGCGTAGATGTACCACAGTTTTTTTATCCACTCATCTGGGATGGGCACTTAGGTTGTTTCCAAATCTTAGCTATTGTAAATTGTGCTGCTATGAACATAGGGATGCATATATCCTTTCTGATTGGTGTTTCTGTTTTCTTGGGATATATTCCTAGAAGTGGGATTATTGGGTCAAATGGAAGTTCCATTTTTAATTTTTTGAGGAAATGCCATACTGTTTTCCACACTGGCTGCACCAGTCTGCATTCCCACCAGCAGTGCAAGAGGGTTCCTTTTTCTCCACATCCTCACCAGTACTTGTCATTTCTTGATTTATTGATGATAGCCATTCTGTCAGGTGTGAGATAGTGCCTTGCTGTTTTGATTTGCATCTCTTGGATGATTAGTGACTTTGAGCAAGTTTTCATATGTCTCTTGGCCTTCTGTATGCCCTTTTTTGAAAAGTGTCTTTTTAGGTTCTTTGCCCATTTTTTGATTGGATCGTTTATCTTCCATTTGTCAAATTGTATGAGTTATCTGTAAATTTTGGAGATTAAACCTTTATTGGAGATAACATTGGCAAATATGTTCTTCCATGCAGTGGGCTTTCTTGTTGTTTTGTTGATGGTTTCTTCTGCTGTGCAGAAACTTTTTATTTTGATGTAGTCCCATTTGTTTATTTTTCTCCTTAGTCTCCATTGCCCTAGGAGCTGTGTCAGTAAAGATATTGCTACGACATATGTCTGTTATTTTACTGGGTATGGAGTCTTGTAGGATTTTTATGGTTTCCTGTCTTACATTTAAGTCCTTCAGCCATTTTGAGTTTTTATTTGTGTATGTCATAAGTTGGTGATCTAGTTTCATTTTTTTTTTTTGCATATGTCTGTTGGTCAACCATTTTTATTAGTTTTTGGTTGATTTTATTTCTTAAAATAAAACACTTGACACATACCCATATCTTTCTTATTTTTTCTTCCTTCTTACACAACAATGTAATGGACCTTTGTCTAAATCATTTTTATCTTTTCCATAACATTTCTATCAATTTCTGCTCTGTAAAAATCATATTTCTGCAGTATTTGTTTTCTAAATGAAAATCAACAGGGTATATAGGTGCATGTGGAAATATTTAATCTATAAAGCACTCTTACTAATGCATCATAGAAGTTAGGAACCATCTTCAGAATTATTCCCATTACTGTTTATAGCCATCACCAGAAAAAGCCTAGGGCTCTTGAGGCACTCCTCAACTCTTACCTTCATCCTCATTTAGCTCCTCACATCACCTTTCTGACTCTTATTTATAGCTTCTAAAAACCAATGAACTGTGTTTTCTGAAACTCAAGGTCAGTTGTCAGCAATATTTCCAAATTTTCAGAACCTGTTCTGAATATTTCCCCCATCGTCTCATTCTAACTGAAATTCGGTTCTAATTTCCACAATCCTCATGCCAGTGGGTAGAGAGGTGGGGTAGGTGTCTCCTTTGCTCTTTCACTGCTAGACCTATTCCCCTGCCTTCCTGAAATCATCAGCTTTGAGACTCATGCCATCCACTACCTCTCCTTGTTGTAGTCATCTACTGACCTCAAAGTCAATCTCCTCTTCCCTAACTCATCACTTTATTCACCTCATGTTTTAAAATCCATTTCAAATGGAAGAAATTAATGACGGAATCTGTATTCAGCATATATCATATGTTTGGAAATGGACTTCATGCCAATTATTGGTCAGTCACTCAGGAGGTTATATATTTCATTATTTTAAAAGCTGGCAAATTACTTTGGACATTTAAACAGTGGAATTGGATATCTCATATTACAATACAGAAAAATTGCTGTGTATTTGAATATTGAATTGTGGCAGCAAAAAACAAAACAAAACACAATTGATTGAGATAAGCAGAATAAATGGAATATAAAGAATTGGATGCAAGCAAGTACTCTCGTTTTCATTCCTCACTGACAGAGAACAACAGGAGAAGCCAACAGATACCCAGAGGTAAATATGGGCAAGTAAATGTAAATAAACTTCAGATGTCAGTTAGTCTTAAAATGTGTGTGTGTGCACGCACACAAGCATGTATGTATGTTCATTTTGTATGCATGTATATGCACACCTACTGTCAAGGAGTCTAATTTCTATTCAAAGACTAGTTTATATTTTCTAAGTTCAGGAAAGTTCCAGGCCTGAGAATTCATATTGATTTAGAAAAACACTATTTTAATTTCATCTCTGAAGAATTGATTCCAGTAAAATCTATACAGTGAAATTTCTGCAACATAAATTATGTTGATCAAGTATGACAGGGATGTGGGCTCCCTACTGGCTAATACAAAGTCAATTTACCAAATAGATTTAAAGGGGTTTCTTCTTATTTGGAGACTTTTTGAGATGAGCAATGTACTGGACTCCATATTTTATATATTTATTCCAGAGGAATGAAAAATCTATACTGTAGCAGGATCTGATTCCTTGTATAACTATTATAGAGGCTGATGTGGCACAATAAGGAAATGTAAGAAGTGCCTGAATTTCCTCCTGCTTCCCACTGTACACGCTGCAATACGCACACAGATCAGAGTTACTGATCCCCCTTCGGATCCCAGGAATCTCCCTTATGGTGATGGCAACAATGACCACACTAGTGTATACATTTTTAGAGTGCTTACACAATAGATAAAATATAAACTTACTTCAATATGGTAAGATAGAAATGGTCAACATAAATTAATACTTTCATTTGCTTAGTTGGATAAACAGAACTGAAAATCATCCACGCTAATATACACACTGCCTCATATTTCACATTCTGTCCAACAGAAGGCATGGGATGATGCATTGCTCCCGAATTTCTATGAGGTTTAACTCTTTGACAATGGTTCTAGAATTTTTGACTAAGATCTTTAAGACTTCTGAAAGTAAGTATTACTATTCTGAAAGCTAGTTTTTTCTTGACATTTGGGTAGGAAGAGAAGTTAATGAGGTGGCACTAGTGGTAACATCCACAGCTATGAGAGACCTGCATTTTAAATCCTTTCTGTAATATTGGTAAGCATTTTTTTTTTCTGTAAGTAGCAGAATCCAGCTCAAATTCATTTACTAAATACAGGAATTATTGGCTTATGCATTTGCAAAATACAGTTGTGCATCTGACTTCAGGAATGATTGGATCCAGAGGCTCAAAAGTTTACATGAAAAATACTAGGCTGGCTTTCTTTTCTGTATATTGGCTTTACTCTGAAATAAATTTCCTTGGCATGATAGCCACCAGTAGCTTCAGGCTAATAACCTTAACAATCACAGTGAAAAGAGATCAATCCTATATAATAAGAGAGAAATATGCTAATTAGCCATTACACCCTGAGGCATAAGGACCAAGCGTGTCTGGGCCAGATCACAGATCAGCAGGAGGGTGGGCCAGTGAGGTACAAGCGGATTGTGGAGAGCTACAGAAGGGGGAAGGGGGAAGGGGGGGGGAGCTACAGGAGGGTGGCAGCGACCTACTAGTGCACAGATTCATGTGTAGGGCTACTAGTAATTATAAAGAAAAACCTCTCAGGTATGATTCTTATTGGTCCAGCCTGGATCATGTGTCTAACCACTGTAGTCAAGGAGATGGTGTCATTACATTCACTAGATATGGCAGGAGAGGAGAGCACAGCCGGTCAAAAGTATAATTTAAATTTATCTTTAATGTATTGCAGCATAAAATGAGTTGGAGCAGCTCTAATTCAGGGACTCTTCAATGCAGTCTAAGGCAAATCACATAGTTCCTTCTGCAAAAGAATAGCTCCCAACTGGATCAGTATGACATGTATCCATCTTTAATATTCAGAGTTGTTGTAAACTGAAGCTGAACCATAGAGCCAGACTTATGTAGAAGTCTAAATACTAAGGCATATACCACCACCACCACAAACAACAATATATAAACACTAGAGGCCCGGTGCACAAAAATTTGTGCACTCGGGGGGAAGGGGGGGCGGTCCCTCAGCCTGGCCTGTGCCCTCTAGCAGTCTGGGACCCCTCGGGAGATAACAACCTGCTGGCTTAGGCCTGCTCCCAGGTGGCAGAGGACAGGCCCAATCCCTAGGTGCAGCCCCTGGTCGGGCTCAGAACAGGGCCGATTGGGGGGTTGGGGCACCACCCCTGTCACACTCAAGGCAGGGTCGATGGGGAGGTTGCGGCGTGACCCCCTGTCACGCACAGAGCAGGGCCAATCCAGGGGTTGGGGCACTGCCCCCTGTCACACACAGAGCAGGGCCCATCAGGGGGGTTGGGGCTCCGTACCCTGTCATGCACAGAGCAGGGCCCATCAGGGGGTTGGGGAGCTCCCTCCTGTCATGAACAGAGCAGGGCCCATCAGGGGGTTGAGGAGCTCCCGCCTGTCACTCACAGAGTAGGTCCGATAGGGGAGTTGGGTCACCGAACCCTGTCACACACAGAGCAGGGCAGATCAGTGGGTTGGGGCACCGCCACTGTCACACTCAGGGCAGGGCTGATGGGAGGTTATGGCTCTACCCAGTCACACACAGAGCAGGGCCCGTGGGGGGGTGGGGGGGGCACCGCCCTCTATCACCCACAGAGCAGGGCCAATCAGGGGGTTGGGGCGCCGCCACGGTCACACTCAGGGCAGGGCTGATGGGGACACAGAGCAGGGCCGATCAGGGTGTTTGGGCGCTGCCCCCTGTCATGCTGATCCCGGTGCTGGGAGGCATATTACCCTTTCACTATATAGGGTAGAGGCCTGGTGCACAGGTGGGGGCCGGCTGGTTTGCCCTGAAGGGTGTCCTGGATCAGGGTGGGGGTCCCCACTGGGGTGCCTGGCCAACCTGGGTGAGAGGATGGTGGCTGTTTGCAGCTGGTCACACACCCTTCAGGGTAGGGGTCCCCACTGGAGTGCCTGGCCAGCCTGGGTGAGGGGCTGAGGGCTGTTTTCAGGCTGGGGGTGACTGAAGCTCCCAACTGCTCCTTTTTTTCTTTTTCTTTTTTTTATTCTGGGCCAGCTTTAGCTTGAGGCTTGGCTCCAGCTCTTAGGCCTCCGCTGCTGAAAGTAGGTTTCTGGCCTTTGCATACAATGTTGCGAATCTGCTGGCTGAAGTCTGGCGGTATTTGTTACAATGTTTGAAACTGCAGGCTCAGAGGCCTGCAGCCGCAGGCGGGGAACGTTGGTTTCCTCCGTCACTGAGGCAAGCAAGCCTCATGTTAGTTTCAAGCTGCCTGGCTGCCGGCCGCCATCTTGGCTGACAGTTAATTTGCATATCTCACTGATTAGCCAATGAAAAGGGTAGCGGTCGTACGCCAATTACCATGTTTCTCTTTTATTAGTGTAGATACAAATAAAAGGATGGAGACACACATTTACATATATATATACATATGTATATATATATATACATATGTATATATATGCACACACACATTTATGTAATGCTTTATAGCTTACAAAGATAATAAATGTTATCTTTTGTAAGTTCTTTGGCTTATGTGAGTCTCTTTAAATATCCTAGAAATAAATCCTATAGACACTCAGAGCTCTTTTGATTTCTATTCTGCTACTTATGCCTTCCACATCATCAATATGCATTTTATATAAAACCATTAGTTCTTCTGAGCCGTACTAAAGGACACTTAGTGTGTATTGTTATCCATGCTTTGTACTTTACAAAGCACATTCCCATGCATTATTACATTACAATCCCCTCACATTATAATAAAAAGCATATGCTTAATAAATATTTACAAGTCATCTCAAACAACCATTAAACAAAGGCCTCCCTGAGTTACGTTCAGTTTCACATAACCATAAAATAAAATTATCTTGTGTCCTTATCTTGCTGCTATTTTCTGCAGAGCTCTGTCAGTTGGGTCCCTAAGCTCTGCATGATAGGTTTTCTCATAGTCAGTTATACCCAACAAAGGCTGTGTGTTTAGATGGTCCATTATGGCTTCCTTGGAAATCTTCCTTTAATGCCTTTCTTTCTATAATGTCTTTTGGTTTCAAGGTCTATCCATTATGTTCTGGCTGCTTCCACGTTGGTCCTCCTGTTTAGGGTACTGTTCTCTAGGCCAACAGAGGGCCATCCAATCACAATAAGCTGCAGTGAGCCAGGGGGTGGGAAGGACAGAACAGTCTCTTCGGAAAGAAAAATTGCCTTATACAAAGGTGAAGACACTGTTCTTGCTATTACTTGAGATGAAGGTGGGATGCTATTGAAATGGAATTTGGCTAAGGATCCAATGATGTTCAAATTGTGTTCCAGGCCAGAGCTAATCCTCACAAAAGAATTCCCAGGGAAACATTTGAATAGGATCATGAAGAATTGGGTGATTGTACTAGTTGTCATAGAATGTATATTTTTAATGGCTTTATTGAGGTATAGCTGACATACTATAAACTCCATGATTTAAAGTTTACAATTTGATAAATTTTGATATGTATTTCCATAAAAACACAACAATCAAGATAATAAACTTAAATTTATTGCCCCCAAAGTTTTCGCCTATCTCTCATTAGTAAGACTCTAAGAAGCAGACACTGTGCTTTGTTATATGTTTCTATTTAGAGATAAGCCTGAAAATTGAAAAGTGAAAATGAGTCATTAATTATGTATATTAGATTGACCACCTAAAGGGTCAAAGCTGAGCCAGGGCTGTGGGCTCAAGGCAGTTAATTTTATCCACACATAACCTTACCTTGATTTGCATAGATACTAACTAATTTCTCTTCAACCCTTTTTTATACTCTTACAGGTTTATTTGATTATGTCATAATCTCCTCTCTCTCTCTCTCTCTCTCTCTCTCTCTCTCTCTCTCTCTCTCTCTCTCCCTCTCTCTCTCTCTCTCTCTCCTGGGCTCACTTCCAGACATTGTCTGTGGAATTGGCATCTAAATTTTAATTAAGAGTACATTTTATTTGGGCCATAAATTAAAATGTTCTGAGTTTAGTTTTCCAGTGTCAGGTTTGAGGAAGTCAGCCAAATGTGAGGCACTAAAGAAAGAGATGATTCTCTAGGTTGGTGAATGTCTCCCCACTCTGTAGTGTAGTCATTGACGTACAACATAGATTCCTGAAGTGTTAGAGCTAGAAGGCATCTTCAAGAGATAGTTGACAAGACAATGAGGAAGTCATGGAAACATTTCAAAAAGCAAAGTTACTTGCCCAGGGTCACACAGCAAGCTGATGGTAGAGTACTCTTTAAAACTCAGTTGTCTTGACTTTTAACCTTGTGAACTTTCTACTGTAATTTCTCTTGCTTTCCATCTCTCATTTACTCTTTAAAATAAAATAATGAAAAGTAGATAGAGACTATGAACTTTAAAAAAGGATTTTTTTTTTAAAGGCATCACAGAATGTTAGACATAGGACATTTACTTTATTTGAAATTCTTTGGCACTCAACAAATACGACCATGACTACTATTACTAATAGTAATTCACAAATATTGAATGCTTACTATATGCCACGAAACCTTTGAGTACTTTCCTTGTATTTACTCACTGAATCATCACAAAAGCCTGTCCTTGAAACTTGGGTAACTTGCCAAGGGTCATGAAGTATCAAAGGATCAGCAGAGGTTTTGGAAGTGATTTTTTTTTTTTATTGCAGTTGAATGAAACCAATTATACAACCACCTTATATGAATAAAGATTCCTCTCACCTATAAAAAGGAGATTAGAAGGACAGGTTGTTAATCTGGGGTCCAGTGACCTGATTTAGAAAATCTCAGAGCTCTCATCATTGGTAGGCATCTGTTTCAGAGATCAGGATGTGTGCAAATAGATGGAGGGAGTGGGAACAGGGTAAGAGCTTTTCTGTTGATTCTAATTCTGCCACCCCTCCCCACAAACATCACATGTGACATCCCACCCACTGCCCCAACAGGCAGAGAGCACAGTCCGCTGTGTTGATGAAGCCATTTCTCCCTCATCAGTCAGCAGAGGCCCAGCTGGAAGGCTCAGCTCCCCGGCTGATTGCAATAAGGTGCTGAATGCCAAGTCTACTGGGAATTGGCACCTCCTTGAACCTGACCCATGCTTTGATTACAGAAACCAAAAATAGGTAAGCAACTGTGGAGCTCCAGGTAAGAGGCACCACAGACAGAAGGCATGTGCTTTAGCCCTGAGTAGGAGGCAGTCTTAAGAGATCAAACCGTATCTAACCAACTGACCTGAGATCATTTCTCAGGTTCTTTTTGAAAGTAACATCTAACAAACTCTGGGCCAAACATTGCCTGGAAGGCTTTCCATGCATTATAGGCCTCACAGTAACCAGAAAGATATTTATTATTATCCTTTTTTTTTTTTTCCAGATGAAGTTCAGAGAGATTGGATAATGTATCTAAACAACCCAACTAGGAGAGACATAGTTGGAATTCAAACCTGTCTATTTAAAATTCTCAGCCCTCTCCAAACTAGTCCACTATTATAGGGAGTAGAAGGAGAACAGGAAAGAAAAGGAGAGGGGAAGAGAAGAAAAATGAAGCAGTGGCCATAGGACAATTAGGTAATTAGGGCATTTTAATTTCCAGTCTCAGGAAGTGATGGACAAGAAAGGAGTAGGAAACAAAAGAGATGTGTTTTTTTTTGTTTTGTGTTTTAAATATATATTTTATTGATTTTTTACAGAGAGGAAGGGAGAGGGATAGAAAGTTAGAAACATCGATGGGAGAGAAACATCGATCAGCTGCCTCCTGCACACCTCCTACTGGGGATGTGCACGCAACCAAGGTTCATGCCCTTGCCCGGAATAGAACCTGGGACCCTTCAGTCTGCAGGCTGACTCTCTATCCACTGAGCCAAACTGGTTAGGGCGAGATGTTATACAAATTGAGAAAGAAAGAATCAGTTGAAAAAAGATACTCAAGAAACTCAGGTCCTTACCAGTAAAGATCATTTGTAGCTACAGAGCTTTGTATAAAGTCATTTATTTTTTAAAAAATACTAGCATATTCTGTTATACATGATGTCTTACATTTGAATAAAAAGAAAACATTTTAAATATGTATTTAAATATGTATTTAGGAGCTTGATAATCTTCAAGCTCCCAGGAAGAGTATGAGTATGTAGTATCACTCCCTAAACCCCTCTGCCACACACACTTCATCACCCACCCCCCTCCACCCCCACCACCCCTGACTCCCTGATTCCCACATCTCTGCAAACACAGAATCACAGGCTGTGTTGGGGCTGGAGTTAGAACTCCCATCTCTTAAGACTGCCTCCTACTCAGGGCTAAAGCACATGCCTTCTGTCTGCAGTGCCTCCTACCTGGAGCTCCACAGTTGCTTACCTATTTTTGGTTTCTGTAATCAAAACATGGGTCAGGTCCAAGGCGGTGCCAATTCCCAGTGGATTTTGCATTTGGCAATTTACTGCAATCAGCCAGGGAGCTGAGCCTTCCCGCTGCTGCCTGAGTGACGGAGGGAGAAATGGCTTCATCGACACAGCAGACTGTGCTCTCTGCCTGTTTGTTGGGGCAGCTGGTGGGATGTCACATGTGATTTTTAGGGGGCAAATTAGAATTTAAAAAACCCCACTTTCTTAGCTTCCTTACATATGCTGCACTTTCCCTAGCAGTGTGACTTGGGAGGAAGATAATTTAGAAGGTAACTTTTTATGCACAGAACCAAATGTGTTCTGTTCCCAGAATTTTTATGATGTATATTTGTCTAGGAATTTCTTTTAACCCAGACATGGGTGCTGGTTTATTTGGGGGAGGGGGAGGGGAGGTACTTTTGGCTCTGTGGCAGTCAGCAGCAGAGAAGGAGAGAGATGGCACGCTCTGATGGCCACTCCCAGGGGCAGGTTTTGGGGTTGGATATTTGTATATCCTCCTGCTAGAATGCACCTGGTACGAGGTGGGGGTCACTCAATAAACATTTATTGGTTGTGAGGGTCTGGAAACTATGCTGATGTTTTTCTGCCTTTGTCCCCTCCTCAAAAGCTTACCAATCAAGAGCACCTCATAAGAAACAAGGCTATCAGACGCTTCCTCCAGAACTGTGTAGGACAGAGAGATAGAAAACACTCCCGAGCATCTTATGATGAGAGTGCTTTCAGGCTCCTATAGCTCTAAAGATAAAATTTGCCAACCCTAAGCATTTGCCTAGGCTGGCTCATCATGGCAATAAAGGAGCAGAACAAAAGAGGAAAACAAATGTGATATTGAGAACCTAGAGATATTTCTGTATTTTAAAGGAAGGGAGAAGGATAGCACCATCATTACAACCATCCCTCTGTAGGAAAATATGTTAAGGAAAGAGCCTCAGGCCAATCTAGATAAGAGAGGTCAAGACTCGGGAAAGGCAAAATTGCTCTGGTCATAAAGTGACAACCCTTTCTGCCGCGCACGCAGAGACACAAAGGAGCACGTGGGTTCTACCGACACAGCCTTTGGCTTGAGTTTAATTAAGGAGACAGACAAGAGAGTCCCTGGGGCAGTCCCTGAGGACTAGGAACAGTAGTGTCCAGATTTATTCCGGGTTCTCGTCCATAACTACCTCCTGTGTGCCACTGCGGACTCACCTTACATCATTTCACAATGCACAGCTCTCAGGTTCTTCTTCACAGTAACAGTAGGCTCAAAGGAAGTTTGAAGTAGATAAGGGTTAGCAACTCCCCCACAACCTTATGACAATGAGGTTAAAACTCATTACCGATGGACACAAGTCTCTGACCACGTTCCACCATACAAGTAGACACTTATTGACCAAGTATGCATTAATAACAAAGCCCAATATGGCTAACTGAGTGTATCCTTTATGCTCAGGGAAGTCCCAGCTCTCTGTCATTGCTCTGTATGCCACTTCACATGGAGGGTCCCCCAAATGCTCAGGACAAGATCCCAAAGGCAGGATTCTGTTACTTTGCATCTGCCAATCAGACATCCTTCTGTGCACTGGCTGAATCTAGCATAAAGGGCACAGCTACCAGGCTTGCTAGAACCTTACATTCTCACCCAGCAAGGGCAGGAATTCTTTCTAAAATACCTAAGCCAATATATATTGAATACCTGTAATTTCACTAATGAAAATCCACTTATAACGTTTATCAAATCAATTGATAAGCCACTATGTTTTATTTACAAGTTAATTTTTAATAGCACAATTCCTATTGTCTATTATTTTCTTGGGTGGTGGGGGGTGGGTAGAGGTAACACATTGATTGTCTAGAGATAGCCTTTAAGCTAATTTATTCTTATTTCAAATCTTGGTTTTAAAATCTTTTTAAAATCACCTTTAGAATTTTGTATTTGTTAAAGCAGCTGCGTGCCTGACCCAAGAGTACAGAAGTCTCCAGAGCTGCTGTTCTGCTCTGGGAAGTTGCTAGGCTATCTCCATGGAAACAATTGTTTCAAATGATTAATAACACAAGTTTGAACTCAGAGGGCAAAGAGGTAAGGTTGGGAGAGAGAATGTGTCTCTCTTTTCTAGGAAAAGAGAATATTGAAAGATGAAAGAAAAGGGCATTTTCTTAAAAATCAAATTTGATTCTCACTCTTAGGTTTTGCTTTGTTTTATTTTGTTTCCTTCAGAGACCATGGGTGTATCTATCACTCAAGTCATTCATGCAAGACTTGGAGGCTTAAAGGGCCCAACCTCTAAAACTTGCTGCTTTCCTATCTTACTCAAAGGATCTTCTGTTTCAAAAAGGACTAAATATATGCAAAGGTTAGCAGGGTTCTTTAGACTAAATCTTAGAAATCATTCACCTATTTATTCATTCATTTTTTTCATCATTTATTGAGCCCTGTTATGTAAAAGTCACTGAACTAGGCACAGAATACAATGCATGTCTCTGTACTCATGGAATTCACCAACAAATAAAGCAGACAGAATGAAGCAGAAGTTATAATTTGGAGCTAATGGGTTTGCTCATGGTGGCGTGGCATCAGAACCCTGGGCTAGCATATGATATTTCATGTAAAATCATGGAGGCAGGAGTTTGTCTATTGCTATATAAACAATAATTGGCTCATCTGGAATATTAGGAGACATTCAATAAATATTCATTAAGTGAGTGAACAAACAAGTGAACAAGTAAATGGAATGGATCCATCTAACATTGTGAAAGATGCCAGCTCACAATGTATGTCCCCATTATGCTACCAAAGGATGCAGCCTGTTTGCAGAGCCCTAAGAGACAGCTCGGTCATCATTCACTCATTATTCATTAGGTCAATATTTAGTGAGCTTCTGCTGTTGGAGCACTGTGGGAGGCTGTGGTATAAAGACAAATAGGAAGTGATCCTTGCCCTCATGGAGTTTATACTCTATTAAAGAAGAGAAACACACTAATAGCTATAATATAGGGTTGTATATTGTGAGTCTGCTGAATGAAAATTGTGTAAGAGATATAAACAATAATAGCTAAGGTTTACTAAGTGCCATTGTATATACTATACTAAGCATGTTATATGCATTTTCTCACTTAACTCTCACAACATGAGTTGGATGGTATCAGTATTATCCTCATCATAAATCATGAAGAAACCAATGCTTAGTAATCTGCCCTTGTTCATACATAACTGTGTGACACAGCCAAGGCTCACACTCATAGCCTGACCTTTATATTTTATCAATAAATTTAGTGTAAGGACAGAAAAAGGCCTTTCTTTTTCCTTTCTGTAGCCTCCCACAATTTATGAGAAGTACCTGGTAATTAAAACCCAAGATTGTTAGTTCCTCTGGTTCAAACAGCCCCTCTGTTCAAACTGCAAGACCAGATAAATTACTCTCAAGGCTACATTCTTGCAAACATACCCCTCCTCCCTGCTGTTTTTACAATTTAGGGATTATTAGTAGAAAGTTCCCTTCCTCCCTCCCCTTCAAACAAGCCTCTTTTTGAACTCTTTAAAACTTTTGCTCTAAGAATGTTTTACAAGCTTTGGAAAAATACTGCTAATACACCTCTCTAGGACATCTACCCCTGCCTGGACTGTCTCACGAAAAACTAACAAAGACAACCCTCTGATGTCTGCTCAATTTCAGCCCCACATCCCCCTCCCTTCCTTGTCACCTAACAACAGCAGCCCTTACCCTTTAAAAAAGCAGGCTGCTGTTTATTACTGGCCCTTGTATTGATTAGCAATTCACTGGCCCTTTCCCTGCAGGGAAAGTGAAATGAACTTTCTCTTTGTATCTGTCTCTTGTTTCAGTTGTGAATTCTTTCACAGCCCATGTCACTGGCCCAAAAGTCCTAACACTGAGGTCAAGTAAATACTGCATTGCTTGCATAGGGCCAGCAGACTCCAAAAAATTAATTTAAAAAACAGTGCAAAAATCTTTTTATTCAAAGTTCCTCCAATCTCTCTTCCCCCTTTTAAGATTCTAGAAACTCTAAGTTCACTCTGATGACATGTTTCATTCTGACTGTGCGGAGAAAGCAGGTTAGAGCATGACAGTCCTAAGGAATCCGAGGATATAGCAATAGGGATGTCCTTCCATCACATCACTCTTCCAGCATGGTGAGGGCTCTGGGCTGAGTCCTCCTAAGGTCAGTCTGCCAAGAGCTCCACTTCTTCTGACATTGTCCCTTCTACCCCCATTTCCATGGTTACCATGGGAAGCACTGTGTTAGGCTGGCATGATTCTGCCCTCATGGCCATAATGGTTAATTCAGGCCTGAGCACCTGACCTAACCTGTGCCAATCACGGGCATGGTTAAAGTTTAGGAGTGCCTATCTTGCCTAAATTGGACTACTACTGCCTTTCCTAGAGTGGATGAAACTATAGCTGACAAAATAAGTTAGTTTCTTTTTGGCTGTTTAAATTATAAAATGTAAATCCAAGAGTATCTTCTGTTACTTGGATTCCAGTTACATGGCTCCATAGCCATGATCTCAGTGACAGAGACAATTCAACAAACAGAAGAAAAGGTTAAGGACAGGGTCTAGGCCAGGGGTGGGCAATCCCTGGCATGCGTGCCAAACATGGCACGCCAGTAACTTTTGCTGGCACGCGAAACCCTCTCTTATAACCTTCCATTTACAATTTTTTTCTTAATATCGACTTTTTTATTTTTCAGATAAATTCAATGTAGGTGCATCTTAGATAAATAAATAATTTTACGTGACAAGTTTTCTTAAAGACCATAGACATGGATTGACGAGAGAGGGGAAGAGCAATTTCAACAGTGTCGAAAACGAACTATTGAGGACTTGGAATGCCATTCCAGAAAATTTTTTCTGTTTTAAAAATTTTGCAACAGCGTTACTCTACATGTTTTCATCCACATACGCTTGTGAATCTTTGTTCTCAGTGATGACTTTTGTTAAGTCTCATAATAGGAGTAGCCTGACAGATGAAAGTAGTAACTCCTGCATATCTCTGAAGGTCACGAAATAGAAACCTGATGTAAAATCTCTGTCATCAGTGATGCAGCAGCAAAAGTCCCACTGATAATATCAAACCGAGTCATAAAGTTTTCTGTCAGACTATCAGTGTACATGTATTCATTAAAAAATAAATGTATTTTTCATCATCACATACTGTGTTTTTGTCACTCGAATAAATTTTATTATTTCTTCAAGGTTCTTCACATATATACACCTTAAGAGATATCAAGTAGGCGTAACATGTTCTCAAAAAATTAGAGTTGGCACTCAGAAGAATTTTGAGTCAGAGATTTTGCTGGTTTGGGGATGCACTCACAAAAAGGTTGCCCACCCCTGGTCTAGGCTGTATGTGGTAGCCACTCCCTTTTGTTTTCTATAGGCTTAGCTCTGTGCTGCCTCAGGGAACAGGGAATCCTACTCAATAAAACAAAGCAATTGACTCCTAGCTCTCTCTTTCTCTTTTAATTTTTATTGTTGAAAGTATTACCTATGTCCCCTTTCCCCCCACTGACCTTTACCAGCCTGCCCCTGCCTCCAATCCCAGGCCTTCAGCACCCTATTATCTTTGCTCCTGGATTATGCATATATGCCTACAAGTTCATTGATTGATCTCTTCCCACCCACCCACCCTCCTTTGCCTTCAGCAGATGAGTGGATTAAAAAAAATTCATACCTCTACACAATGGAATACTATGCAGCTGTAAAAAAGAAGGAACTCTTACCAACAGCGTGGATGGACCTGGAGAGCATTGTGCTGAGCGAAATAAGCCCGCCGGAGAAACATTCCTCACTTTCTGATTCCAGTTCTTCCCGAGGCCTGCTGCATTTCTCTCATTGAATTTCCCTCAGACATTCTAAGATTCTTAAATAATCTGCCCTTTCCCTATTTTCTATCTCACGTATCTTTTTCTTTAATTATTTTACTACAAGAGAAGTGGATGGCCTCAAAGTGGACCTACCTCCTCCCTTGGGAGGGAAGTTACAGTGGCCTTGAGAGGAGACACTTTTCCTCAGTAGTAGCCATAATACCACCACTGTCACCAGCACCCTGACCCAGTGTGCTCACTGTGCCCTGGAGATGGTGACAAACCCCTTGCAGACATTATTGCCCTTCGTCCTCACAAGTCCCCTCTAAGATGAGATATTATTATAAATTTCATTTTGTTCCTGAAAAAAAAAATCTTGTTTTAGTGGACAAACGCAGTGAATGAATAAGAAATGATAAGCTTGGATGTGACGGTAGCTCAGGGTGGCACCAACTGTTCTCCCATTAGTCTTCCAAGTATTTATCAGAGCACAACTTCCACTCCATCCCACAGCCTCCCTCTCCTTTGGCCCCAAGTTGCAAGTTTTCCTGGAAACCAAGGGATATTTGCTGATAACAGCTGTGTGGTTTTGCCCCTTTTCGACATTTTTCTTGTCTCCTTTCCTCCAACTTCTTCATTCAAGGGAGAGCATGACTTTTATCTGCACGTGGTGCTGCTCTTCTCATTCAACCACTTGCTGAAGAGACCCCCTCCCTGGTCCAGGCCACTCCTCAAGGACATGAACAGCCTGATCAAGTTTCCAGGAATCCCTGAGACTTTAGTGAAGCTGATCCCTTCCACTTACATCTGACTTTAGTGGCTCCCCGCTGACTTAACTCTGTAGTGCTTCTTGAAAGAGAGAAGAAAATCTCTTTCACTAAGGCAGAGCCTTTGGACCCAGCCTCCATTTTGAATGGTTTTTCCCTAAAGTCTAAGACATTGCATCTAAAACCATGGAGTGACATGGTCTCTCTGAGTCCGAGGCAACACTGCAGCTGCCCAGCATGCCATTGCTTTCCTGATCCCCACCCCACATGGCAGATGCTGGGAGGTAGAAACTGCAGCTGAAGCACATCAGAATGGGAAGCAACTGCCTGAGGTGGGCCGTTCTCTCTGGCTCAGGGAGTCTGCATATTAGTGAGCTGGATGCTCTCCCAGCTCACAGAATGAGCCCTTCATGTTTGGTGGCACGTCCATGCCAAGAGAGAAAATATTAAGAGCAAATCCTTAAACTCTGTCCCATATCACCATCTGAGCTCTTGGCATGAAATTACACAAACATTGTGCAGCTAATGCTCAATTACACAGGACTTGGGAACCTAGACCTCAATTTTCTTTTACTTCCCACAATCTTTTCCACCTGTCTTTGGACAAACTTGGCCTCATCATGATCTCTGCTGAAAGAGGGAGCATAGAAATAAAATCTGAATTCATCAATTGCTTTGCTATCAAAGCAGTTCTGGTAAAAGATTTGGGCAGAAGAGGATCAAATGACAAAAATGAAGAGCAGGGATTTTTATTACTGCTATTTTCTCTGTTCCTATCCCCGTGTTTTCATAAAGAATTGCACATTACATTTTATTTCCTTCTGTCATTACTTCCAAAATTGAGCTTTCAGAAATTGAGATTTTTTTATGCCACTTTCAGACTTGGGAAATGTGACACTTTGCAAAGGGCAGAGCTAGTTATTAAACAAGGCCAACGTGAGGTAACCTTGCCGATCTCAGGCCTGTGGGGGCTCAAAGTGAGAAGCTGGCTCTCTCGGGCTATGAGCAGCCTTCCTAGGGCAGGACACCTTGATAGCCTCCTCTGCAGAGCACCCTAAGCCTCGGGGAGGGGGGTCACCTGAGGCCAGAAAGATTAAATAGCTCCGAATAAGTTGTTTTTCCCAAACTACCGCTGAACACTTGAACAATCTGAGCTAAGTTCTTCTATGTCTGGGGCCACCTCCCCTTTTGCAGATTTAAGTCTCTAGTTTGAGGTGCAAGAGCTCTTCTATCTAGTGGGGGGTGAGCTGAGAGGGCCCAGTGTAGCTCAGCCTCAAGTCTTTTTGGCCACATTGGACGATTGGACAAGGAGTCGCTGCTTCACCTTAGACTTATGCACGGGGTGTGTGTGTGTGGGGGGGGGGGGGCTCTATATTTTACAATTCAAGAGACTGCTTGGCTTCACATATGAAATATAGGCCAAAACAAAGAATGAAAAAGGGGCCAAGACCAAATATGTTTGTTAGCTTTAAAGATCATTTGCCCTGGCTGGTGTGGCTCAGTTGATTGGAGTGTCACCCATACATCCAAAGTTCTCAGGTTCCCGGTCAGGGCACATACCTACGTTGGAGATTTGGTCCCTAGTTGGGGTGCCTATGGGAGGCAACTGATCAATATTTCTCTCTCAATCAATGTTTCTCTCTCTATTTCCCTTCCTCTCTCTAAAATAAACAAACATATCCTTGGGTGAAGATTAAAAAAATAGAAATCTTTTGGTTTTTATGGACAATTTCTATTAAAAAATAAAGTATTTAAAACAAAAGATATAGAAGAATGAGGATCTACTTATACAGAGTGGTTAGATAGTGAAGAATAAAGTAATTTATTAAACTGTATTTTCAACTTTTTAATGTTCTAGGTACAGGGGAAGATTTTGATTGCACAAAGAGTCCAGGGGCTCAGAACGTTGTTAGCAGCATTGCCTTGTCAATGTCCTGATGTCCTATCTTCAAGCAGAGTTTTCACTGAGAGGCATTTGGAAAATTGGCTCATTTTGCTTAGAAAGAGAAGGGGAAATTTGGTGAAAATCATCGCAAAGTTTCTCAGTTTTCTGGAAGTTCATTGTACAATTATTTCTCATCTCGTGCTCAGGAATAATCACGCACTGTCGTTTTGTGTTAGATCCCATAGTGTCTGGGATTGTGATGTAGTGGAACTTTCTGTTGGCAAAACAAAAACAAAAAATCGACCTTGGTAGGAGCCATGCGGGAATGCACCAGGAATACTGAGATGGGTACAGAGCGTTTCTTTGTAGTTGCCATTGATCCGCTTTCAAACACAGATCTGCCCTCCAGTGGAGCATCTGCTTCTCTTGTATCCCTGCCTCCCTTAGGCCACTCTTCTTCTCAGGGTACTATGCTCCCAGTTTCTCTTGCTCCTTGCCCTTCAAACAAGGCTGGTGAGACTCTTCCTTTGTTTGTTGCAGGTTGATACTGCTTATATCTCAGCACCTTCAGGACAAGAACCTAATCATGGGACTGATACTAGTGATAATACTGCTACCCAATGCTGATCACTTCTCAATACCTAATTTTGATGTGCTTTGCTGCTACAGGGGTAAGAATGGGAAATAACAAATGAGGTAAATATGACAATCAGTGTTGCCACACCTTTTAGTTATAAACCAATAAAACCAATAGCAAGGGTTTTTAAAATTTCAACACCAATCTGGTATTTCAGATCCTTCAGGTTGTTTCAGACTCCTATCAAATATCTTATACCTCTAAAACTTGCACTTTAAATTTATAGTATAGCCCTGACTAGGTAGCTCAGTTGGTTAGAGCGTGGTCCTACTATGCCAAGGTTGTGGGTCAAGCCCCAGTCAGGACACATACAAGAATCAACCAATAAATGCATAAATAAGAGGAACATCAAATCAATTTTTTTTCCTTTCTCAAATCAATAAAAATAAATAAATAAATATTATTTGAATGTTGTGGGAATGGGTAGCTAGAGACATACTTGTTCTCTTCTTAAACAAGGCTTAAGGCTCACCAGGCATTTGGGAAATTGCATCACCTAAAGGAACAGCCATTGCCAACAACCGTAGCCTCTAATTTTCAGTGTAGAATTGCCTTTGGCTGAATTCATCTTTCTAGCTATATCCTTGTACATGAAATCATTGCTGTGAGCATTTTCTTCAAAGATATGGAGCCAAAGTCATTTTATTAAAGTGAAATGTGCAAAAATTGAAATTGATAATTTCCTGTCATTTTATGTTTTTAAGGAAGCCATTTGATGTAATGGAAAGAGCACAGAATTTTTTATTTAAAGTACCTGGATTTAAGTGTGGACCCAGACAAGTCACTTAATATCTGAATCTCAGTTTGCTTATCTTGAAAATGGAATAATAATAATAACATTGTTCTGCTGGACAAAATAAAAGTAGAAATCTGAATGTCAAACCATTTAAAGCACTGTAAAAATGTAAGAAATTGTTGTTAAATTTATTAAGAAAAGACTAAGAAGAAAAAGAGATTGTAAGAGGCTCTGTATTTTCTTTGTGCTATCCATTTCTTGTTGTGTATCACATAAAATCACGGTTAAGCTTTTGTCTTGGAAAGACTTTTAAGACTAGCTCGGTAGGCAGCAGTTACTCTGCCTCATCCTCCTGAAAACCTCACCAAAATGAAAGTAAAGGATTTTTTAAAATTGCAAAATCCCACAGAAAAGGAAATAGAAAAAACAAACAAAACACCAGCAACAGCAAAATAACAAAAGCAGAAAGATGAGTGGTAATTGGCTCAGCAGTAGAGAAAGCCAGGAAACAAACCAATTTCATGAGAACATTAGGAATTGGAGGCAGCAGGCTTTTAAGAATTGATGGTTTGGGTAAGACTAATATTAACTAAATTACTTGAAACAAATAGATCCTGAGGTCCACCCCCACCCCATCCATTCCAGGCAATTACTCCTCTCTCACTTCAACATAGACTGGAAGTTCATTCTCTAGAAAGGGTATAACAGAGAGTCCTTCAACAGGGAATCACTTCGGGCATAGTTGAGGGTGGAGGAACCATACCCAAAGTGGGGAGATTGAATGAGTATTTATTCCAACTGTATACCATGCACTCCCCAATTCCATTGACTGGGCCTTGGATAATATGCAGGATATTGGTGCATCTGAGCCTAAAGATAGTACCATCAGGGTTTCGGGTGAAAGTGTCTCTCTTCCTAGAGCACCATCCAGTGACACCAAAGGTAGCAAGGTCCTCTCAGAACACCTGGAATTTCCAATTAGCATGTCTTTTTACCTTTTTTTCCCTAAAATTATAAACTCATAAGGAATTGTGAAATATGGTATAGAGAAATCCCAGTACTCACCACCCAGCTGCCCCAAATGCCCGTAAATAATGGTAGTGCATTATCAAAACCAGGAAATTGATGTTGTCACAAAGCATCTAATTTGCTTTATAAATAATTTCATTCTTAAGTATGAACAGATAGCTAAGATGGTCAGACAGCTAAGGAAATATATACATTTTTAATTATAAAGATTATCTTGGAGAAACTAATACTGTAAGTGGCAGTGAAAACTTTAAAACATTAGAAAAAAGACTCTCTGAGAGCCAAAAACAGGATTAATAAAAAGAACATTAGTGGATAATAAATAGCTCATAAAAATTAAAAATAATTGTAGAGAATGTAAGATAAACAATATACAATAAAAATGAACAAACAAAAAAAACATTAGTGTATGTATCTCAAAAAAGTTAATGGCTAACATGGTGACTATAGTTGAGAACACTATCTTGTATAATTAAAACTTTCTAATAGAGTAGAACTTAAACATCTTCCCCCCCCTCCTCCCCCCCGCAAAAGGTAAATGTGTGAAAGGATAAATTGTTAAGTCAATTCTGGGAATCATTTCACAATGTATATGTCTATCAAATAATCACATTATAAACTTTAAACATCTTACAATTTTATTTGCCAATTGCACCTCAATAAAACTGAAAGAAAATAAAAAATAAGATATTCTCATCCAAATAAACAAATAAAGGATGAAAAATAGGAGATAACAGAAGAAAATTAAAGGGTCAATTCAGGAGGCTCTATGTCCAAATAATAGAAAGTACAGAACGATAGAGAACAAATAAAATAGAGGAGGAAATAAACAAAGAAATGATTTTAAAATATCAATGTCATTAATTTTTAGATTAAAGGATCCCACTGAGTATTCAGCACAATGAATGAAGGAAAGTCCACATTTGCATGCATTACTGTGAAATTTAAGAAACTGGGGTTAAAAAAAACACACAAAACAACATCCTAAAGACTATCAGAGCCTGAAGGCAGGTCATTCAAAATGGCTTGGGGCTTCTCAACAGCAATGTGGGAACCAGAATAAATTCATACCTTCATCATTCCGGAAGAAATTATTTTCCAACATAAAATTCTATATCCAGAAAATTTGTTGATTCAGTGAGAGAGTAGACTATAGACTTTTGTACATGCAAAGCTCAAAGTCTTCGCTTTCCCCCAGGCACCCTTTATGAGGGAGCTGCTGGAGAAAGTACTCCATGAGAACAAGGGGCCAGACCAAGAAAAAAAGACAGGATCTGAGGACCCAACCAACCTCAAGAGAAAGGCAAAGGAGTACCCTGGTTAATGATGAAGGGAAAGCCGAGATACAGCTGTGAAACACAGAGACCATATTACATGTTGGAATAGGGCAGAAGACTCTGAGGAAGATGTTTCCCAGGAGATGAGGTGGACAAGATGTTGGATGTGTCAGCAGCATGGAGAGATTTTAGATAACTGGGAGAGAGCACTGGTGAAAACTAAGCAGGCAATACAATACAAATTTTAACTCAAGGAAAACAAAACAAATGTAAGAAAGTAAAAGTAATTTTAGTAATATACAGGGCTTTGCTGTGAATAGTGTTTATATCGTCATACTAAGATTATGATAGATGCTAGGTTTATTATAATCATGATACAATCATTTCAGAAAATTGGGGCACAAATTGTGTGGAGATAGTGGTTAAAAAGAGCTAAATCATCATCTTCTATAACTGTAATTGTTAATTCCAAACCTCACCAAATCAAACATGCAATAATCATGTTACTTAGAGATATGGAGGTAAACACTGAAATATTCAACAAAACAACTTTATTGATTTCCTCTGGGGAACAAGAAATGAGCAAAGAAAATTGGGTAGATGTGACAGCTGTTTTGTTTAGCTTAATTTTATTTGAACTAAAGATTGTTATGGAAATTTTGATTTTTTAAACTATGTGCATGTATAGCTATTTTAAAAAAAATTAAATTAAAAAAGGATTAGAAAAGCATAAAAATTATCCCAGAAAAATAAGACTTCAGAAAAAGCTAACAGGATAATCTGTGTTTAAGGGAGACTAACAGTATTTTAGGGGACCCTCCTCTTTTCAGGACTGGTGAGTAATTACTGTGAAATTCTTCACACAGTTAGGTGCTAAATGGCAAAGTAATAACACAGAGGCTGGACTTCAACTCATTCTTTTTAAAAATTTATTGTTGAAATTATTATGCCCTCCCATTGAACTTATTCTTGTTTCATCAGGAGCAAGAGCCATTCTGATAGGAGGGTCTATGTTTCTCACTAATCTAGCATACCTTCCTCTGTTCTTCTTCATTCCTTTTCCAGCCATCATCAAGTAAGAGCACATTGTTAGGAAAGGGTAAGGAGCATCTTCTGTAGTTTGACCCTGACCGTGAATACATCCAGCATAATAAGAAGAACTTGCCAAGAACAGCGTTTTCCCACCTACCTTATTTGTAAGGTCTTTATCATTAGCCACAGGAAGCAAATGCAGTCTAATGTATTGTCAAGTTTAGAAATTCTGGTATCGTGTACTTGGAAAACAAATACTCTGAGTCCTCTACGGTTAGCATGTTAGCGCAGAGCTTTTAGAGATATGGATGGAAGGGGAGATAAGGGACATATGCCATATTATAAGTATTTCGTTAACTTTTGACTCCTTAAGCAAGAAGTAAAATGTGTCCCTCAGTGGTTCCAAGATTAGGTGAAGTGACTGACAAGAAGGAAAACATGCTCCGTGGGTTCTGGGGTTCCTGGATTGGTCAGCAAACCCCAAGGACCCGTGAATGCAGGATGTGTGTAGGTGATTCAGGTAATTCAGGAGCAGTATGTACAGGAGGAGTGAGGAAGGAGTGAGGACTGAGAAGGTAATCATATCATTATCCCAGATTTTAAAGATGCTTTCCAAGGTATTTTATTGTGTACATCGTGATGCGACAAAGTCTAAACTAGCTACAGTGAATTCCAATACATAATCAAAATCATCTAATAAAATATTTCATTTCTTCAAGTAATTAACAAGTTGTTATGGGTTGGGGTTGGAAGGCAGTTTTGTAATGTAGCAAAGAGTGACACAATTACATCATTTTTAATAGACATAACCTGTATTATTTAAAAATAATACTAACCCTCCTTAAACTTTAACTAAGGATATGAGTGGAGGCTAGCCAAGAGCCAGATAACTAGTCCTCCTGAGAGAAGTCTCATTCCCCAGCACTAATATCTGATTTTTGAATAGTCCTATGCGGCATTAACTAATTTCTCAGCTTTGGCCATTATTTTAAAACTGCGTTATTCTGGTATTGCCTGGATGTTTTCTCCTAGCTGCTAAGGTCTTTTCAGTATCCTTATTTGTCTCACATTTTTAAAAATGGTGCTCAAGGTAAACTCACGAGGGAAATGCTGGTTTTTTTATTCTATAAATTTGTTATTAGTTTCATATCAGATATATTTCAATTTATATTAAAATACTTGTGATAAAACTATTTTCCCAAAATTACAGGTCAAAATAAGTTCAGTTGCTTCTAGATCTTTTCCTATATTATGGTGCCAACATCTGAAGAGATAGAGCAAGAAAATAACCTTTTTAAAAATTACATTTATTGGGGTGAGATTGGTTAATAAGATCATATAGGTTTCAGTATACATTTCTATGATACATGATCTGTATATTGCATGGTGTGCCCACCACTCAAAGTGAGGTATCCTTCCATCACCATATATTGGCTTCATTTTCCCTTTACTACTCCCACCCCTTTCCCTCTGGTCACCACTGTACCACTCCTGTCTGTGTCTATGAGTTTCAGTATACCTTTTTTAATGCTAGTGGTAAACTGAGTGGCTCTTCTGAGAGGAAGAAGGGAAGGCAATGATGATAGAGCCTAAGAATTCTTTCTCTTGCCAAGAAAAAATATCCAGACAGAGGGTTGTTGTGATATTACGATGCAGCTTTTGTTTAACTGAATCCTGGGTGGGGAAATATTTAAAATTCCTCCCTTCAATGGCAGCATCTTCCCCCAACAGTTCCTTGTGGGCTGCCAGGAGTTACATAAAATTACCCTCTGATTTCCTCTAGTCACAAGGTCAGACCTGACAACATCATTCAGATTCAACTGTTGATTAGAATCTAGCTTTCAGGAGGAAGGAGCATTCATGACAGAATTATACTTTAGGGTTGCTAGGTATCCTACATTTTAGCTGGTTTTAAGAAATCATTCTCTTGTGGGAAGAAAATTATCTGAGTGTAGGTTTTCAGAATTAGAAGGCAATAGGCAATTCCTTCAAGTTCTTCTTCTGCTACAGCCCACTTTCTTCCCTCTACTCCCACATATTCCCCTTCATATCATTATCATATCATTTCATGGGTGCTTGAAGTGTCAGCGTGTTCCCTCCACAGGCAGCCTGTTTATTCACTTGGCTCCCAAATATGTGTTTAGAATTTAGCAAAAAATCCCTTTCTATTGTACTCTCCAGAAAGCCAGAATAGTAAGTGGGATGCCCTTACAGTTTTAATCCTTGAGGAAATAAGATGGAAGAAGTTGCAGTTCACTCTAAATAGAACAAGATTAAATGGAAAATGGTTTTTACTTATGCCTCTAAATCCATTGCTTATAGGAACTAAGCCTCTCCTTCCTCCTCATAGTTCTGTGGATCAAGGGGTCTTAGCATTCCTACTGCAATGGTAGACATGTGACCTCGGCTAGCCAATCAGAATAGCCCATCCAAGTCAGATTAGGCTTGGTCAAGGGTAGGCACATAACCCAGGACCAGTCAGCATCCTTTTGGAGGACTGATAGAGATCTTGGGGAGGAATGGGTCTCCTGTAAAAGGCTGCAGCTGACAAGGCCCACCTTTGCCACCCCTTAGGGACAACCTGGCAGAAATGAAAACTGATCAGGGAAAAGCAGAGCCAACAAAAGGAGAAAAAAAAAAGTCCTATGTGAGCACTTTGATCTTGCTGGGCTTTTTATCAGATAAGCCAATGCATGTTCTTATTTTAAGTCACTATACATTTTTCTTCTAAGGGTCTCATAACCTCTCTTGGGAATGTATTGTAGTCTAGATTGTCTTATAACTCTCCAAATCATAAAATACTGATGAGGGGAAAGTACCACTGAAGATAAATATTATGCTAAAATATCCAGTGAACTATTATACTTCTAAGTGATATCTCAATGAGTACAAATATCAGACAGACTAAATCTTAGAGGATTTCAAAATAAGACCAGACAGATCATTAGCAAGCAAAGCTACAGGAACCCTCATCTCAGCAGGGAGGACATGGAATTCATAAACAAATCTCTTCAATCGCTGCTTCCAATAATTCTATAATAATTGTCTGAAGCTGTTCTTAATTAGACTCAATTATGGGATTAGTTTGAATTATATTATGAAGCATTGATTCACAGAAGAATAACCACTGAAGGCCTAGGTGTTGAATGTAGTAAATGTGTTACAATCCTGTATAACAAAACAGCAGGGAGAAAAAGGAAATATTGATCTATTCTTAATGAATTTATGTCCAAATTGCTTCTTATTTCAGTTAGTAAGTGTAATGGGGGCAGGGAAACATTTCTTTGGAAGTGACCTCTATTCATCAAATGTGCTGATTTGACTTCGGGGGACATTCAGTTGCCCAGGCCTCTGAATGTTCAGGTTTCTGAAAAGGCAGGTGTAGAGAAGATTAGGGAAGATGTGACATTCACCACTTCTCCATGAATTTAGTATAAAAATTCCTATAATCTTGCTTTGAGGAGCTTCTCAAATGGACATGTGTGATGATGGGCTAGGAGACATACATATGGCCTACTCTGAAAAGCTAATCAGATTTATTTCAAAAGCCATGGCTAATTGCTAGGGTGTATGTTAGTGACAATCCTTACTAGAACAGGGCTATGTTTTTCTAGAATATACACTTTAACGGGACAGACTCTAATATTTTTATTTTGAACATATGATCATTCTTGATCATTTCTTTCATGGGAAGGGAGGAATTAAAGCTGTACTTTGCTAAAGCCATTTTTTTTAAAAAAAACTTGCAAAGCAGCCAAGGGGTAGCACCTGCCTCCTGCTCTCCAAATCTATGTCGCCTTTAGACAATTCCTCTAAGGAACAAACCAAGGCCCTTTGTTCACCTCTGTCATACCTCGTAACTAAGGTTTGCAAAAGAATATTCCCAATGCCCTTGGAAGATATGATCGTCCCTTTCATATGCCAAACACATCTACTGAATACAGAGGCTGATTCCCTTCCTGAAGTTGACTCAGCAAGAGCACTCAGCTCTCAGCGAAGGCCCCAGGAAGGCAAATGTTCAGACTGAATGCTTTGCCCTTGGGAAGAAAGCTCCTCCTGCCTGCATTGTCAGAAAATAACTCCTAGCTGGAAATCCTCCTCCATCTTGAGAAAAGAGCTTGAATGCTAAACTAAAAGCTGTTATTCAGTGGAAGAAAAATTGGAGGTTTGAATAACAAGTATTCCAGACGCTGCTTATTCCCCAAAGCATGTTCCTACAGGGCAGATACCGAAGAGAGCGACATGCTGTATTTGTGTGATCCAACAGAAATTACTATTGATAAAGGAAATAGAACAGACTTCAGGAAACAAGCACCCGCCACATGTTACAACTTGTCCTTTGTTCTCTTGGTTTAACACATTTGTAAGCTGCCACTTTTTATAGTAATTGATGAAACAGTGCAGGCATTTTGCTGCCTTTGGAAAGTTGGGTGTCATATGTCATGACTAAGATCTATCAGTGATCAGTGAAATTGGGCTATTCGGCTTGTGGTAGAATGTCTGTTCTCAGCCTAATGATTTGTTTGTTTAGCTGTTCTTGTTAGAAACTGTCAGAAAATCAAAAAGGAGATGTTGGCCTCAAAATTAATCTTGAGAAGAAGAGATTAAATACGAATAGAGCGTTTCTTGGTCATTGAATTCAGTCTCAATGTCATTTTGAAGCACTATCTATAATGAAGATAAAGATAATGGTCACCAATTAAATAAATAAGTTATAAACTGCCATGGAAAAAGGCAATAGACTCAACTCATTAATTTTCTGATGGCTATATTTAGAACAATAGCAACAGAATATGTGTTTTTCCATCCATCTGACTCTGCACAGGTTTTCAGTGCGAGCTATTATAAAATAGACCTGGACTGTAAACATGCCTATCAATCTCTGATACATCATAAGATGATTAACTCTCAGCTCTTCGTAAACTCTTTGGAAACCTTCAGAAATTAGTCTTCCCCTGTGCTTTCCTAGGAGACATTTTTCAAAATAGTTTCACCCACTAATAGCAAATATTTCTTGACCCTTCCATATCTAAAATGTCAAGCCCATGGCTGGTTTCATCACTCATTATTCTACTTTGATTCTTCCAACCAACCATCATGTGCATTCAATCTTACTTTACCTGGTGTACCTACTCAATGCTTATGTTAGGGTCAGAATGTACCTTGCCATCCTCCACATGAACCTTGCTGGCTGGGAGACTGCAGCGGGAGAAAAGGACCATCATGATTTTGTGAGCTCATGTTACAGCAGACATTGGACTGACCATGTAGCATACGTTTCCTTATCTTCATTCAGTTCTTATATAACTGTGAGGTTGGTGTTATCATTTCCATTTTTAAAGTGAAAAATGGAGGTTTAAAATGGCAAGATAACTTGCCCAAGTCATCAAGGGGCAGTTGGTAGGGTACAGACTCAAATCAAGGTTTCCGTGCCAGGGAAACTTACTCTTTTTATTATGCTCAGCTGCAGAGTTCAGGAGCAAGGTCCATTAACTATCTCAGTGCCTGCATTAATGCTAAGTGGCTAATCAGTATTATATTTGATGGTTGTTATAATAAAAATAATAGAAGCTAATAGATATGAAAACTTATTTGTGTCAGGCTTACAAAAGTTAAAAACAAAAGACTAAAAAGAAGCTAGTAAGTGGCAGAAGTTGGACTTGATCCCTTTGACTATCTAACTCTGAAACTCATATCTTAAATGTCTATGCCATAGAACTCCCCTAAAGCATTAGCAATATACATTAGCATCCCAGAAGAAAGACTGATGGGAAGGCCAACATGCTTCACACGTAGGCTGTTCTTTTCTAAATATTAATAATCTCTGCCTCTGGGGTCTACATATTCCATAATGTGGCAGGATCCACACTCCTGTGACTTTGACTGGTTTGCCCTAAGTGTAAAGACACTAGTCCTTGTTTCTATCACGCCTTTGTTTCTGGTGACACCCGCCACTGAGGCTTATTTCTCAGCACTCAGCATCCCATGGGTGCTCTACTGGAACTGGCAATTGACCTTATAACACAGAAACTTTTACTGGTTTTGTGACTTCATTTACAGACATATTTTGGTCACAGTCTCCTTCGGCCACTTATTCCTCAGCCTCTGCTTACACAATTCCCCCTCCTGATATGTGGGGCCCTGCAGTTTCCTTCTGTTTCTCTCTGGTCATCTTTTATGCTGGTCAGCTCATCCTGGTCACACACAGGCTGTCACTGGTGTTGTGACTTTTAGCATCAGAAGAGTAATCCAGGGGAAGTAAACGTGGAAGTTAAAACCATCCTCCACTTTCTGAAAGGAAGAAAAAAAAGTAGTCTAAAAACGACACTTATGAAGAGAGCTAACCTTTAAAAAATGTCTGTATAGTTAGGCTCGGGATGGTTTGGATATACATTCATGGTAATTGTAAGATAAAGTTGAGTTATGAAATCTGACCTATTCACATACCTGATCATGAACATTCAGATTTGAATTTCTGTTTTGCTTCTTCCACATGTCATGCTTTTGCAGAATTGCTAAAGTGAAAAAGGGAGTGAAATGTCCAAAGAGATTGCCCCAGAAAGGCAGAGAAGCAAAGAGTCTGCATGAGCCACACAGTGAATAGTTATCTCTCAAAGAATCCGGTCTGCACGTGCTGCTTAATGACAGGAAATGGCAAACTGGGATAAACACTGTAGCCACGAAAACCCTCAGAAGATATCTGACAATGTCCCAGAAATCTGTCTCCATCCCAAATGCTGTCGATTCTTAATGTGGGGGAAATGGGAGAAGGAAATCAAGCTTGCAGTCTTCTGGCAAGTCATGGGAATTAAAAGCAATAGACAAAAGGCTGCTCTTGCCTGGGTTATGACACCAGCTGCCTGAAGGGACCATTCTAATGATCACTAGAACTATTTGTTCCAAGGTTATTTCGAGCTTACACATGACCACATAGGGACATGTTTTCCTAGCACTACAGTTAATGTGTTTACTTTCCCTAGGTACACAGCTGATGTTAAGAAAGTATGTTGTGTTCCCTGCTAGAATGAAATGGATAAGAGGGCTCTGAGTATAGTGAAAAACAATGTGAAATGACCTACTGGAGTGTTTTGTAGTCTGAGGTTCTAAGGTCCTGGATTAAGGGCTAAATTAAGAAAATGCCTTATATAATTACTACTTGAAGGAATGGTCAGGACTTCCACAGAATGGGGGTCAGAGCAGCAGTTCAGCCTGTAAGAGCCCAACATCCATTGACTAAAAGGAGTTCTGAAATTAAGACTCAACCTTTACACATTAGAATCATCTAGTGAATTTTAAAAAGCTCTTGTGCTTAAGCTTCACCCCAGACCTATTACATTATGATTCTTCAAGTGGTACCCATATATTTTAAAAGTTTAATGTACAGCCAAAGTCAAGAACTACTGGATGAAGGTCTCTGATCCATGGAATGCAACGATTCTTAACTATTCTTGATATTCTGATGAAAGTCACAGATAATGATGTCTCAGTAGGCCAATTAACATAGGCAGATGGAAAAAAATAGATGATAGTGATACATGATAGAGAGATAGATAATGAGAGACAGAACTAATATTCATAAATACTATGAAAAATTACTCAGAGAGCTTTTGGGAGCCAACGAGCCTCACACTAACAACCGCTGGTTGAACTGCTGGTTCAAGCAAATCTAGAGGCTGAGGTGGCATCACTAAATAATCTATCAGCCAATGTGCTTATTGTTTGTTTCCTTAACAATTGGAAACAAACAAATGTTAAAGACATTGGCTTAGAAACCTTTTGGAGGAGGGATTCAAAGCCATATTTAGCAGGTTCTTTATGAGTTCACAATATACTATGGGCCATAGAACACGCACATAGATACTTCACTACAAGAGAGTGAAAAGTGCCAGATGGTTAGCATAGATTAGATCTGCCACAGTAGCTTAAAAGAGGAAGCGATTCCTTCCAGCTGGAGGAATGAGAGGGAATTTCATCCAGAAGGTGGCATGAGCCTGGCCTATGAACCAGGAGGTCATGGTTCGATTACCAGTCAGGGCACATGCCCAGATTGGGGGCTCAATCCTGTGTGGGGCATGCAGAAGGCAGCCAATCAATGATTCTCTCTCATCATTGATGTTTCTATCTTTCTCTCTCCCTCTCTCTTCCTCCCTAAAATCAATAAATCTACTTAAAAAGAAAGAAGGTGGCATGGGAAACGTCATAAACACTGGAGTTGGTTAGACTCCTGCCCCTGTAAAGACTCCCCCTGCGAGACCCGAGTGGGGAAGGGGGCCTGGCACAGTTAGCACCATGTGCCTTTTCAAACACATCTAGTTTTGTATGATTTTTGTTTCTTTCGCACATTTTTCTTTTGCTTACCCCACCCCAAGTAAACAAAAATGTATGATTACATCTCTGAGCATTACTGGAAATAGGTGGTAAGTGGTACTGACGGGAAGTTTTTATTCCTTGATCCTGAATCTACACCTCTTCAAGCAGAGCATGAATTTGAGAGCTCACTGTAGTCTGGCACATCTTATCAGGTAGAATTATTGCCTCCTGTCTCCTCCAGCCTAACACTGTAGGCACGAAGGCTTGACAACACTTCTAACTGTGCTTAATGTTTTCATAAGTGTTCCTTTAAAAAGTGAAATGTTACTACCATTTTGTGCATTTAAATGCATTTGTATTTAGTTCAAGGGAAATGAGTTTTCTGTTTTAATTTCATCTTGGCTTTATTTAATTAAAGTCTAGCTCATTTTGTCATTGAACGCTTTCGTAAGTGCTGGAGTTTTGCTAAATCATTGAATGTGAATATGAAATTTGGACAAATT
Organism: Myotis daubentonii; assembly: GCF_963259705.1. Lineage (NCBI taxonomy): Eukaryota > Metazoa > Chordata > Mammalia > Chiroptera > Vespertilionidae > Myotis > Myotis daubentonii. The sequence continues at coordinate 15,582,910 of NC_081848.1, read as the reverse complement.
TTTCAAGCATGAATAAATTTGCATCTGATGCTGATTCTTGAAGCTATAGACTCCCTCCCCTAACCCTAAACCAATATAATGCTTTGACTCTCTTCAGGGTATAATTTCATACATTATGTCACATGATTTTTGTAATTATTCTGCAAGTCAGATAAACTAAGCCCCATTATCTATATTTTACAAACAGAAAACTGAGTTTCACACCTATCCAAGATCATAGCCACTGAATTAGATTAGAACTAGATCTTCTGTTTAAGAACTAGTTCGACACATTTTTTAAAATTTATTTTTTAATCCTCACCTGAAGATATATTTTTATTGATTTTAAAGAGAGAGAAATATCAATCAGTTTCCCCCTGTAGGGTCCCTGACAGGGAATCAAACCCACAACCTTTTAGTATACAGGAGGATGCTTCCACCAACTGAGGCGTCTAGCCGGGGCTAGTTCAGTGCATTTTAAATGTACTATCCTTCCTTCCTTTGCATCCATTTGAGGAAAAGAAGTAATTTTATCCTTTTGCAACTCTGATGAAAGATCTAATAATTTAAGTAGCATATATAGTAGAAGATTCTATTCAGCTAACGTGACAGGCACCAGAGGATGTGTTTACTGACATAAATTCTAATCTTCATCTTAACAGTTTATTTTACACAACAGAGAATGAATGTCAAAGATGTGACTGGCCAAAGTCACATACCTGTTAAAAGTCTGCCCTCCTTGGCTCTCCCTCGGGCTATGGATGCCTTGGTAAGGCTCATCTGATTTACCCTGAGCTCTGAACCCATGGCCAGGGTCTTATCAAATCCCTCCAAATACTCTCTAATAGCATCATTGTTGTTATCATTGTCAATACAATGTTCATACCTAGAAACACTGTGTTAGATACCAAATAGGAATATGAATATAGCACTTGCCCATCAGAAGGCAACTTTATCATCCAATAAAGGGATATATTGCATATATAACAGCACAAAAATCAAGCAGCAAAACAGAGGGTTGCATTCCCCAGGCATAAAATACATGTTTTAAACCTGAGGCTATAAATACCACCAGAATAGGAAGAGGATCAATGTGGGATAACATAGTAGAATCTCTCAGAAAGGAAAAACAACAACTTGCTAGCCGGCATAGCTCAGTGTTTGAATGTCAGCCTATGGACCAGGATGTCATGGTTCGATTCCTGGTCACACCATATGCCCAGGTTGGCAGCTCAATCCCCAGCGTGGGGCATGCAGGAGGCAGCTGATCACTGATTCTTCCTCACCATTGATGTTTCTATCTCTCTCTCCCTCTTCCTTCCTCTCTGAAATCAATCAAATATATTTTAAAAAAGAAAGAAAGGATAAAAAAATTAACAAACGACAGAATTCAGATACGTAGAGAGAGGGAATTATGTCTAGGAGCAATTCTAAAAAAATTATGAAGTCAAGAATGTTCATGGAATATTTGGGGCAACCCTCTGTTCTTAGTGTCATAATTTGTTGTGAAACTTGAAGTATAATATTTTCAGTCCATTCTAAGATGATTCCTTTGGTTGATTAATCAGTTAGGATTGATTATGGCTGCAAGTAACAGAAACCTCAAATTATAGTGACTTCAGTAAACAAGGGTTTGTTTTGCTTTTATTACAGGATACATAACAGAAGGTGTTTTCTAGTGCTATCGCAGCTTCTCACTGATGTCCTCATTTAGCATGTAGCTTTGTTTGTTGCATGGTGGTCATGTGCAGGCTGCTGCCATTTAACATACCAGTCCTTATCGGAGGCAGAAAGAGGGAGGTGAGAGGGACCACATGCAGCATCTGTCCTTTTTCTTTGGGAAAGTCTTTGAAATGGGGAACCAGATTGTCCTGCTTGAATCAGTTTATAATAGGACATACTGTCCCAGCTAAAATCAGGATTTCAATAGTAAAGAAAATAGGGAAACAAATATCAAGTAGGTATATAATAGTGTCTGTAGCAGTTATATTTCCTTTAGTTATCGGTAGTAAAAATGTACACAATTTCTCATTTAGTGGAGTTTATTGTGCAAAATCACGAAGAAGTAGAAATCTAGGCAGAGCTTTCATGAGGAACTGGGATGCTGTTAGGGCTACCGCAGCATCCTCCTCACACAGCAGCTCTTGTGGTTGAGTTATTGATTAGCTCCTTTAGCAGTACATGACTATTGCCTTCTACTCATGAACCTTATCCATTTCCTCATTTGTCTCTTCTGTTACTTTTTTTTTTTTCTCTATAACCATGACAATTTCTGACTTGAGCTCCCATCTGAGTAGGGTTGCCAGATGAAATACAGGATACCCAGTTGAATTTGAGTTTTTGATGAATAGCAACTACATTTTTGTATGAATATGAACCATGCAATATTTGTGACATACACTAAAAATATGTCTGCCTGAAATTTAAATTTAATCAGGACTTCCATGTTTTCATTTGCTAAATCTGAATATTGCAAAGCTGATCTATTTGATGAATCACCAGTAAAGAATGTCCCTGCTGATAGACATCCAATACAATGGCATACCAGAGTGTTGGGTCCAGTTCAACAACAACAAAAAACATATTTATACCCTATGCTGCTCTCTCAGATAGCAGATACACTGCTGGTTTCATATATGCCAAGTTATCTCCAATCTTACACACATTTCTTTGTATCAGTCAGAGAATTCCATTGCATTTTCTTTTCTAGGCACAAAATCAGCTCATATTCCAGCAGGCATTTGCTGACCTCCACAAAAGGGTAGTGTGTGCCTAGAATAAAATGCTTTATTTTGAATAATGCATATAATTTGCTCTCATTTCTCTCCACTTACCTGAATTCTGTCTTTTGTTAAGGTTTGTCTCCTTTCTGAGAGCTCCAACAAATACATAATACCTTATATGTTGAAAAGAATAGGTGGTAGATGCTGGATTGAACAAGTAGAATAATAAGACAGTCACTAAACTCAAAGAACCCTAAAATCTATCCTGAATGCTTTCAGTTTTATAATCTAATTTTACAACCTTGCCATTCTCCCTTTTCCTCTCTTTGATCTAGAAGTATGGATTTCTAAACTGTTGATTCTTAGTTTTAAATAATGTCTAATGTAAGAAGGCAAGCATCTTTAGAAATCCCATTTCTAACTTGCTTCTTCTTAACTAAATTATGCTCTCACTTTTTTTCTGCTCATTTCTCTGCATCCTCTTTTTGTGTGCTAAGACTACTGATACCAATACTTTAACATCAAAAGCAAAAGTCTTGTGCTGCTCTTAGCTCAAACATAATTATAATTATAGAATCAAAGAATAATGGTGGGAGCTACAATAGAGGTTATACCACCCTATTCTCTAGCCAGTGGAGAAGGCCTCTTAGAGGATTTTGTCTCTGTGTCAACACCATATGATATAGCCTATTTAGTTTTGGAAATATTATCAAATTACAACAAAACATTTTCTATGGTGGGCTCACATTTTCCTCTTTCTAGCAGCCATCCATGGATCCTCACAATTTGAGTGATCATTCAGTCCTATGTAACCCCTTCCTACATTGAAGATGTTCATCAAGCCACCTGATAAGTCTCCTCTACATCCTCCCTTTTTTTGACTTTCCTTATGTGATACTGTCCAGATGCCTCCCTATCCTGCTCACCCTTCCTCAAATGCCCCCCAGCTTACCCATGTCCCTTGCAGGATATGAGGCCCCAAATGTAGAATAATACCACGTACTCTGCCACGGGAGTATCATCTTCCATCTCTCATAATTGGTTATCGTGAGGAAATTAATGAGTCTAGTTTTCCCCATCTGTATGCTTGACGCAGAGGAGAGCAAGTGGCCTCTGGAACTACTCTGATCTGTGTTTGCATCTCATCTCTGCTATTTATTATCGTCAGACCATGTGCAAGTTTCCTCTGCACTTATAGCTTGAGCATCTTTTCTGTGAAATGGAAGCCATAATGCCTATCTCCAATTGGGATAAAGAAAGTATGGAAAGTACTTTGAAAGACATGAAATTGGGCCCTACAAGTCATTTAAGTAATTTTTGCTTCTTCCATTTTCCCTCGGTTGGGGGAGCACAGAACAAAATGGTACACCCACCGAACATCAGGAAATAAATCCTAGCTTCTACCGTGTTTCTGATCCTGACAGAAACTCTCCTGATTGATGATTTTTCTGTGCATCCAGTCTATTTTTAGAGCCCTAAAAGGCTGGCTTAGGGGTCTATTGTTCGCCTATAATTGTTGTCTTTACTTTCTGTTTATAGTCACTAATACAAAGGGCCTTGGGTGCAAACATTCTCTGGCCCTGCTGGGAATCACACAGGAAGTGATTTTCCGTAGCTCAGTTCTCTGCTTCCCCAAGAGGGTCTGGACTGGTCTCAGCAGGCACTAACCAACTGTAGGAAAAAGGGGGATGGCCATTTCCCTGCTTACTTAAAGAAACAGCACATGATGCTGCCATGAGAAATGATCATTGCAGGTAGTCGAAGTGGCATTCCAGTGACTAGATGGGAACACAGTTTCAGCTTTCGCGTGTCTGTGAGAGCCCATTTGTTGTTGTTTTATAAGGAGGTGAGAGGTAAATATTTTAGCACTTGTTTTGTAAATCAGGACTGAATCCAATTCATGTTCAAACTAAGTCAATTTATTATTGTATTTTTTAGTGGATCGAAGTCTCATTTTTCTCGGAGATCTCAAAGCCCTACACAGTGTGCGTTATACAAAAGAGAACCCTAATATCCTACACAAGCCTAACCCATTGTGAAGCACGGTGAAAGTCATCCCACAGCCTGTGTTACATAAACACTATCTGGAATGCTCCTAGATTCCCTGGTGGTGAGATCTGTGAGCTGTATTTTAATAATATCAGTGAAATTTATTTTATCTCCACCACCTCTTCCTCTGGGAACAATGTAGAGCTAGCTTCCTTCTTCCAATTCAGAACAGATCCTGCTTTCATTATGTCAGAATAGAGGAGTTTGAGGGCTCTTATGGCCACATGGTGGCTCTGGGATTTGTGCCAAACTTGTGCCGGGTGTAGGGCTCCCACCTAAACCATGTTCATTCGGAATTCAGGGAACAGGAGCCAGAAGACACATGTCCCCTCAGGTCATTCCTAAGTGACACCAGAACAGCTACTCAATCTGGTCAAGAAGATAATCCCTGCTGCTACTTGACAACAGATTGTCCAAGTCCCTCTCACATCAGAGCAGGAAGATACTCAACACTTGCATGTGAACTACTGAGCCCAGGAGCCGATTTTCTGGCTGAATATATTGTCCTGGTGACTGGAGTGCCTCAGTAATGATTCATTTAAAATTCTGTACTCACTTCTAAACACTGTGTGAATATTTTCTGTTGCTTGTTTTATCTTCTAGGTGTGGAGCAACATGGTTATGGATAGCATTATATCTGAAATGTACTCTGGTTTTGCCATTAAGAGTCTGTAGGCAACTTTTTAAATCTGTCTGAGCACCATTTTATAAATTTATAACATGAACACTATGATATCTTTATGACACCTTTCTCACAGGTTTTGGTAGGACAACATATATATTATATATATAAATATGTAGACTAGGATAATGGATAATAAAGAATAGTGCATGCATGGGCTAATAATATATCATATAGAAGATAAAATGTATGTATGATAATATGTATAAAGTATATATAATACATATATATATATATTAGAGGCCCAGCGCACGAAATCGTGCAGGTAGGGTCTCTAGGCCTAGCCTGAGATCAGGGTCATCTTCTGTCTGTTCGCCAGTCCCCAGGTTGAACGCCGTCCCGGGTAGGTCAAGGGTGCACCATGCACTTCCGTCAGTGCTGCAAGCCACAGCTGCTGCTGTGTCGCCAGTGTAAGCGGTCCCTAGCGCATTCCATTAGCAGCGGGCCTCCCACAGGTACGTGGAGGTGAAGTCGCCGGTGCCCGCTTTCCCGCTGAGCCCCTGAGCAGCCGGGGATGAACTGGGGATCCGAATGGCCTAACAGCCAGCTGGGTCCTCTCGCCACTCACACTGGTTCCCCATTCACCATTGCTGATCCATTGGAGCCTGCGGGCTGCGGGGAGGGACCAAGAGGTCAGCCGTTCAGCCCACTCTCCAGTCCCCAGTCCCGCACAAAAGGCTGAACAGTATGCCTATCATGTTTAAGGTGCTCATCACATTTTAATGACCTTCCAACTTCCCTTCTCAGAAATAATATAAATGAATTTTAGTGAATTCATATCATACATACAGTTTATGTAACTGAACTCAGCTGTGTGCACTCAGAAATAAGAGAGAGAGAGAAGATGTCATTTGCCAATATTCATTTTACTTCTTTTAGTGCAAAACACCTATATGCCCCGCTAAAAAGACTTGATTTCACATTCTCTCTAGCAGCAAGGGAATGGCCATGCTGTTCTGACCAGTAAGATGTCTATAAAGCTCCCTGGGGAGGGCATCCCGAGCAGTCTCTTTGGGAGAAGATATTTTTGCTCTTGGCTTTTTCACTTTTCTCCCCTTTGCTGCCTAAGATGAGAACATGAGGCCCGAGGCCAAAAGCAAGAGGACAAAGGCCAGTGTGCTAAGGACAGCAGAGCGGAGAATTGAAGACCAGGTCTCTGGTTGCAGGTCTGAGCCACAGAGCCAGCTCTAGCCTGTCTCTGTTTGCTCTTCTTGTTCTTACAGCAGCAATTTTCAACCTTTTCATCTCATGGCACACACGAAGGAATTACTAAAATTCTGTGGCACATTGAATAATATATATTTTTGCCAATCTAATAAAAAATAGGCATAACTTTGATTCCTTTACACTGGATGGCTATTGTTCTGTTGGCTGTTGTCTTATTTTTATTTGACAATCTAAGGCAGTGGTTCTCAACCTTCCTAATGCCGCGACCCTTTAATACAGTTCCTCATGTTCTGGTGACCCCCAATTTCATTGTTACAAATTGAACATAATTAACGCATAGTGATTAATCACAAAAATAATATGTAATTATATATGTGTTTTCCAATTGTCTTAGGCGAACCTTGTGAAAGGGTCGTTCGACCCTCAAAGGGGTCGCGACCCATAGGTTGAGAACCGCTGATCTAAGGGAAAAGAGGTCAGTGCCCTGACTAAAGAGTCAGGTATTGCACATGTTAAAAATTCTTGTGGCACATGGGTTGAAAATTGCTGTCTTAGAGCAAATCTATATATATATAAAAGGCTAATATGCAAAGTGTCCCCTTGGGAGTTCAACCAGAAGACCAGGAGTTTGATTGCCTGCTATGGCCTGCACTGACCACCAGGGATTTAATATGCAATTGCCAATCACAAATTCTTCTTAAATTAAGGTGAACTTCCACCCAGGATATTGACCTATAATTTTCTTTCTTTGTTGAGTCCTTATCTGGTTTTGGAATTAAGATACTGCTGGTCTCTTAAAGTGAGTTTGGGAGTTTTCCTGCCTCTTGAGTTTTTTTAGAATAGTTTGAGAAGGATAGGTGTCAGTTCTTTGAATATTTGGTAAAATTCACCTATGAGCCATCCAGTTCAGGACTTGTGTTTGCTGGGAATTCTTTATTTGTTTGTTTTATAAATTTATTTATTTATTTATTTATTTATTTATTTATTTATTTATTTTTATTATTACTATTTCAACTTCTTTAGTTGTAATTGTTTTATTCAGATTTTTTAAATATTTCCTGATTCAGTTTTGGAAGATTGCATGTTTCTAGGAATTTATCTATTTTATCCAGATTGTCTAATTTGATGGCATACTAGTATAGTTGTTTATAATGTGTTCTTATAATCCTTTGTATTTCTTTAGTGTCAGTTGTTATTTCTCTTTCATTTCTGATTTTATTTGTGTCCTCTCTTTTTTTCTTGATGAGTCTGGTTAAAGTTTCATCAATCTTTTTTTATCTCTTTAAAAAAAACAGCTCTTGTTTTCATTGATTTTTTTGTATTGCTTTTTTAGTTTCTATGTCATTTATTTGCACTTCAATCTTTATTATTTCCTTTCTTCTACTTACTTTAGGCTTTATTTGTTGTTCTTTTCATAGTTTTTTTAGGTGTAAGGTTGGATTGTTTTTGAGATTTCCTTACTTCATAAAGTAGGCCTATAAATTTGCCTCTTAGAACTACTTTTGCTGTGTCCCATATATTTTAAGTTATTGTGTATTCCTTTTATTTGTCTCAAGGTAACTTTTGATTTTTTCCTTGACCTCATTGTTGACCCATTCATTTTTTATTAACATGTTATTTAGCCTCAGTGTGTTTGTGTGTCTTTCAGGGTTTTTTTATGTAATTGAGTTCTAGTTTCATACTATTGTGCTTGATACAAATTTGATCTTCTTGAATAGTTAAGACTTGTTCTGTGTCCTAACATGTGATCTATCCTAGACAATGTACTATGTGCAGTTGAAAAGAATGTATATTTTGCTGCTTTGGGGTGAAATGCTCTGTAAATGTTAATTAAATCCATCTGATCTAGTATGTCATTTAAGGCCATTGTTTCCTTGTTGGTTTTTTTCTTTTCTTTTTTTTTGTTTTTTAAGAGCTATCCATTGATCTAAATGGGGTGTTATAATCCCTGACTATGATTGTATTACTATGGTCTCTTCCTTTCTGTCCACCAAGTTTTTTTAAATATATTTAGATACCCCTATGTTTGGTGCATACATGTTTATAAGGGTTATATCCTCTTACTGGGTTTTTCCTGTTAATATCATGTAATGTCCTTCTTTGTCTCTTGTGATGGACTTTGTTTTGAAGTCTATTTTGTCTGATGCTACCCTATCTTTTTGTTTTCTTCATTTTCCACTTGCATTTAATATATTTTTTCATCTTTTATTTTTAGTCTTTTTGTACCTTTTGCTTTGAAGTGGGTCTTTTGTAGACATTTAAAGTGTCAAATATTTCCTCTATCTTACTTTTCTTTTCTCCTTTAGGACTCTGACTACCCATACATTAGGTTAATTATAGTTGTTCTAAAGGCCACCAATGTATGTTTTTTTATTTCTTTAAACTAACTTTTTATCTGTGTGTTTTATTTTGGATAGTTTGTGTTTCTATGTCTTCATGTTCACTAATATTTTCTTTTTCAATGTCTAATCTGTGGTTAATTATATGAAGTGCATTTCAAAATATGTCGCATTGTAGTTTTCATCTACAAAAGTTAGATTTACATTTTATAATCTCTCTTTACTTTATTCAGCTTTTCAAATATGCACAATACAGTTACTTTATATTTTCTTGGTCTACTAATTCTAAACTCTGTGTCACTGCTGGCTCAGTTTCACTTGATTGATTATTCTCATCGAGAGTCTTATTTTCTGCTTCTTTGTACAAGTGTCAAGTTTTTATCAGATGCCAAATATTTTGAATTTTACCTTGTTGCTTGCTGGATATTTTTTGTATCCTAACAAATATTCTTTTGAAATTATTTTTTAATCCTCACCTGAGGATATGTTTTTATTTATTTTTAGAGAGAGAAGAAGGGAGAGAGGAGAAAGAGAGAGAGAGAGAGAGAGAGAGAGAGAGAGAGAGACATTGATGTGAGAAACATTAATTGGTTGCCTCCCATATGTCCCCTGACTTGGGATTGAACCCACAACCTAGGTATGTGTGTTGGCTGAAAATCAAACCTGCAACCTTTTGGTATATGGGACGATGCTCCAACCAACTGAGCAATGCAGCCAGGGCCCAATAAATATTCTTGAAATTTGTTCTAGAATGCAGGTGAGTGAAAACAATTTGATTCTTTCAGATCTTCTTTTAAGATGCATTAGGTAGGACCAGAGTATTGCTCAGACCAGGACTAACTGTTTCTCATTCTCAAGGCAGGGCTCCTCTGTGTATGTGTCTCATGCATTATAAGGATTCCTAGTCAGACTGTGGTAATATGCAGTAGTCCTAGTCATGTGTGAGCGCCAGACACAGTTATTTTTATTCTTTTTCAGGTGGGTCTTTCCCTGTTCACAGACTGTTTTCCACAAGTATGCACCAAAAAGTATTCTGCTGAATGCTTGAGGGTGACCCTCTTAGATAAGGGTTCTCATTGTTCAGCTCTCTGATCTCTGGTACATTGTCCTATGAACTCTAAGCATCTTGGCCTTTCTAGACTTTCAGCCAGCTTCATTTATCCAACTCAAGAAATATGTTCCTCCTGATTCCCCCTTCCATATGTTGCAGCCTGGAAATTCTTTCAAGGCCTTAAGATGAGGCCATTTTAAGTCTAATATAATTTGTTTTCATCTCACAGGGATTGCAGTTCTTTATTGCCTGATTTCCAGTGTCTTCAAATCATTATTTGAATTGTGTTATTTATAGTTTTGTGTTTTTTTTTTTCAGGAGGGTATTTATGACCCTCTCTATCTTGGCTGGAAATAGAAGTCTTTTCTTCATGACATTTTCTGTTCCCACAATGCCTAGTGCAGTGCTAATTACATATTTATTAAATGAAAGAGTTTATGATGAAAGTGTCATCTTTGTATTTTCAATATCAACAGTATGAGGTATTTTACTAAGCAGGAACTAGAGGAACAAACATAGTATTGATTTACAGAATAAGGCTTACAAGCTAAGAAATGCCTCTACAACTTGGTGCAATATTCAGATCTCATTAGGTAGGGGAACTTCATAGAAACTTGCAAAGAATATTTCTGCATACAAGGTGAAAAGAAAACCTTTTACTCCTCTGGAAAAAAAAATTATGTGAAAATGAGATGCATTAGCCTTGCTTTTTCTCCCTGTTTCATGTTAATAGCACTTATACATTTCGCAAAAAAAGGAAAGCAGAGCTGAATTAATTTTCCTAGGATCTAGCACACACACAAAATACAATAGAGACCAAAATTTAAATAGACTTTATTCAATTTCTGCACAATATTCTTCAGATACATGAAAGTCACTCTATAATAAGTACCGGTTCTTTCTAATCCTACCTCTTCTCTCAGCCCCAGCAGTCCTTTCTAATTCTATGTAAAGAAAGTCACTTCTGACCTGTTAAAATATAAAAAGGTATGTAAAATTTTATGCAAGCTACATAATCTGAATTAAAATTATGGTTAATTTTCTAATAAATCTTTCTGGTCATAAGGGTTTCAGGTCTACAGTTAATTCAAACCAAACTCAACCTTCCACAATAAAGCATCAACAGACCCAGGTGTGAATTGGGAAACAGGTCTGAACAATGTCCTGTATTTTGGTAATAATAAATGTAGTGCTTTTTAGCTAGATGCTGTGAGGATTTTGGCCTGATATAAGTAGAGAAATAGTTAATGCTAATATTTACAAAAAAATTCACCTTTTATGTTTTTCTTTGTTACTTTCGTTATATATGGCCTTATCTTTGAAGAAGAATGATATTTTATTGAAACTCTGTCTATGAGTGGAGAATACAAAAGACTGTTTTAACGTGAGTTGGAAAAATGGTCTGTTACCTGCCCAAAGCAGGCAAGAAAGCTGTTACCTACATTTTTAAGTTAACGTTCTGTCAGCTGCTCAGCTTTGAAAGGGTTTGACACCTCTGGAAGGCTTATAGTACCACAGCATGGCTATCTTAGGGACTGTAGTTAGTCCAGCCATAGCTCTCTCAAATTGTCAGTTCCCTTTTTGAATTTGCTATTACAGACTCAGCTGGAAGCAGATTGCTGGTGTGACTGAACCATCAGACTTTAAGAAGTTTATACCTTTCACAGGTCATCATAGGAAATTCAGAGGTGTTGTTCAGATAAACTAGTGCCGGAACAATAAAACTGGTCATCCTTTCTTTGGGAGCCATTAAAGGGAGACCCCACCTTCCAACCTCAGAATCTTTTAAGAGTTAATCATAAAAATGCTCAAGGAGGTCTCTGAGGGGGGTGGTGGTGATGGTGTATGTGTGTGTGTGTGTTGGGGGGGGGGGTATTGGATAAAAAAAATGTTGAGAATTGTTTAGTTTACTTATCTTTTGGGGTTTCATCTACTGCTGCAAAGTCTTCCTCAATTCATTAATTGTATAAATATTTGTTGAGTTCTTTCTATGTGGCAGACATTTTACTTGATGCTGGTGCTCATGACAGTACAGTGTCTACTGGGTACCATGGGATAACTGAGGTACAAAAATATCTGTCCTTGTCCCAGAGGAGTATATGTGATGGTGGCAGGGATTGTAGTGGGTGTAAGTGTGTGCTGGGCTGTTGGGGGGATGGAAGCCACACATACAATAACATGTCTGCACTGGTCATGCTGATGATGGGGAGGATCTACCCTCATCTACTTACTGACTTGCACAAATAAGTTCATTTATGTAAGAGACTCAATCTAAGATTTGGTGAACAACAAAATCTGTTGTTGAAACGAAGAAACATCGTTGTGTATCAGTCAAGTTCTAAGAAATCTTTGGCCAAGTGCTACTTGCTATACAGTAGGCCAGATTCAATTCTTTCAAACTTTTGGAATGACAGGCCAATATCCCTCATCTCATTTGTACTTCTCTGCAGTCAGACAAAAAGTGCAGGTAAACCCTTTCATTAGATGCTCAGACACTGCTCAAATACCTGGGCATGACAGTTTTCAAATATTTCCCTTTTATTTTCAAATCCTGCAGGCATTGACACATGACTGTTTTCCTGTGACAGGTAAATCCAGCCCAAAGAATGTGAAATTCATAAACCTACCTAGGTTACCTAATTCCTTTCATGTCCATGTTACCCCCAAATTTCATTTTCTCTTCCTTATACTCTGTCTTAACTCATACTACTGTAAGCGGAACTGACAGCCAGATAAATCAGGAAAATCCTCACGTCTGGTAGAAATCAAACCAATGAAAGGAAGAAATGAGCATGTGTCAGGTGTGCATGTGAAGGTGAGGAGACCAGGAATCAGTGTTAGTAAGAGAGGTCTGTGGGGAGGAGGCACCTCTGTGTTGAACACAGGTGTCCAATTCCTTGACAACCCCAGTCTCTGTGCACTACAGCGAATTTAAAACAAGTGTAAGAGAAAAGTTCTGACCCTGCAGGTCGGATACTCCCTCCTCTCACAGAGCTCAGGAGGGTTCACCTATTCATGGCTTTTCTTTGTATTCTGCTCATTGTTCACAAATGACTGAAGCCTTACTCTTGGCTGGGCTATCTGACCTGTGTGGCTGTATTCAGCTGCCAGCACCACCTAGCTGCTGTCTAGGAGCAGACCCTACATCCTATCTGCATGGCAGGAATCACTGTCTCTCCCACTTGAGTAGAAACTGACCTCCACACAATGGCCCCATTTATTCCCTTTGCACCCGACCCTTTCTTGACCTTGTGCTTGAAACTCCAGATTCTGCCTTCAGTGTCTCCTCAGGACATGGCACCTTCTCTTCTATGTTCACTGGCTAGCCACTCCTACTGCCCTGGCTATAACCACTTGAATTCCCCCACATTATTTCCTGGGAACATGGCAAGGGAGAAGGGGACTAGAATGGAAAAAAACTCCTGTCTCTAATAGAGGTAGAGATGAATTATGTATACAAAGGAAAGTAAAGAAATGTTTTTCATCAACTCTCAATTCCACATGTCTGTTGGTCAGACAATATCCTTCCAGGAAAGGGTGGCATCTGCACACTCTCCCATTGATGAGGGTTTAAACTAGGAGTTATCTACCAGTCAGATGCCTCTAGACTCCTAGATGGACTCTAGTCTTCTCTTTTTCTAATCCTTCCCCACAATGTTTCCAGAATGATGTGGACACAATAGAAATCTCACATTATTCACATAGCTCAAATACTTGAATGAATCTCTATTGCTCTCAGAATAAATTTCAGAGTACTGCATGGGCTATAAGGATCTTTCATAGCCTGGCCTCTGATACTATTTCAATCTTAACTATTGCCAATAGCCATTCATGCTCTGTGCTTCTATACATGTAATGTATCAGATAAGTTATCAAGCTGAATTATAATGGACTAGCTAGTTGTCTTCGTACTAGATGCAATAAGTTTCCTGAGGATAGGGACTACGCCAAGTTCTCGTTCACCATTGCATGCCAGCACTAAAGACAGCACTTGGATAGGAGTTTCTCAATACACTGTTGCTAAATGGATGGATGATTCAACCACCACAAAGTCAAACTTTATTTTGAGATTAAGTATGGTTTAATACTTAATATGCATTGGAGATGTGTGTTGGTGTTGAGGGTGGGCTTGTGATGGTTATTGTATGTGTCAACTTGACTGGGCTACAGGGTGCTCACGTATTTCTGGATATGTCAGTGAGGGTGTGTCTGTAAGAGACTAGCATGTGATTCGGTAGACTAAGAGATCTTCCCTTACCAATGTGGGCAGGCATTATCTAACTCATTAGGGGCCTAAATGAACAAAAGGGTGAAGAAAGGGTGAATCCTGTCTCCTCTTTGTGCTGAGATATGTATTCTCCTGCTCTCAGACATGGACCTAGGAGCTCCTGGTCCTCACTTCAGTCTGAGACTGAGAGTTAGACCATCAGCTCCCGTGGTTCTCAGGCCTTTGGACTCAGATTGAATTTTTCCACTGGTTCTCTAGCTTGCAGGTGGAAGATTCTGGGTTCTGTTACCCAAATAGGGGGAGAGTAGATATTGAGAGATCACTAGCCAATAAAATTAATGAATATTCAATTTGACCAAGCATGAATGTTTCTTAGAGGTTCAGAGGAGGTGAGCACTGCTAAATCAAAGAGTAAATTTAGCTATTCATTTGATCACCATTAGAACAAGAATATTTTATCTCAGAACTTTAATATACTGTGTTGTTTTATATTTAATTTTTTAAAATTTTATATTAAAATATAAATTTTTATAAATGCTACAATTGTAATTTAGTCCTTATTAAAGTTGTTGGTAATGGCTTATTCGTTTTTTAATTAGAACATATTCTTTTTCTAGATTAGACGTGTAAGTCAATTATGTACACATTTTAAAAAAATATTTTATTTTATTTTTTACAGAGAGGAAGGGATAGGAATAGAGGGTTAGAAACATCGATGAGAAAGAAACATCGATCAGCTGCCTCCTGCACAATCCCTACTGGGGATGTGCCTGCAACCAAGGTACATGCCCTTAGCTGGAATCGAACATGGGACCCTTGAGTCCGCAGGCTGATGCTCTATCCACTGAGCCAAACCGGTTAGGGCAATTATGTATACATTTTAGTTGAAGGAAGTATTAGTTGTTCATAAGATAACAGTTTTTGGCAGATATGTAGTGATATATAAGCAAATACATATCCTCAATTATTTATATGTATAAAACCCTAATATGCAAATAGACCAAATGGCGGAACAACCAAATAACTGAACAACTGGTCGCTATGATGTGTGCTGACCACCAGGGGACGTGTGGAGAACATGGCGGGTGTCAGCAGCAGGTGGCAGAGTGTGGAACATGGTGGGATGGTGGAGCAGGTGAGGGGGGAGCCAGTCAAAGGCGGGGCACCAGTTGCTGTCGTCAGGTCAAGCCTCTGGTGGTTACTGAAAATTCTTTGTTCTCGCATGCTGTGGTCCCATCCAGAGATTTCACCTGCTGCTGGCACCGGCCCCACTCACACCCGCTACTGGCATTGGAGCCACCACTCACACCTGCTGCTGGCACCCAGCATCGGCCCCAATCACTCAGTGCCATCAGCAGGTGCAAGCAGCAGCTGGCCCCAATCACACCTGAGGGGGCTTCTTCATCTCCCCCTGCTCCTGAGGGGCAATTGGGGCTGGCAGCCACTGCTCGCACCTGCTGCCGGCAATGGCCCGGCTCGTACCTGCTACCAGTGCCAGAGCCACCACTTATACCCACTGCCAGCACCGGCCTCACTCATACCTGCAGCCGGCGCCAGAGCCACTGCTTGCACCCGCTGCCAGTGCCTGGCACCAGTCCCAATGGCTCAGCACCAACAGCAGGTCCGAGCAGCGGCTGCCGGCCCCAATCACCCCTGAGGGCTTCTTCACTCCCCCTGCTTCTGAGGGGCGATCGGGGTAGCAGCAGCTGCTTGCACCCACTGCTGGTGCTGGCCCCAATTGCTTTGTGCTGTCAGTGGGTGTGAGTAGGGCCAGTGCCATCAGCGCATGGGAGTGGAGGCGGCGGGAGCGGGGATGCTGGCAGACCAGGGACCGGGGGCCATGGCGGGAGGTGACGGACGGGGGTGAGGAGGATGGGCCCAGACACCACAGCCTGGTGGCCCACAGTTCCTTTCAAGGTGCATGGATTTGTGCATTGGGCCCCTAGTTTAGTAATAATAGCAATACATAAGTGTTTATATATACACTCAACAATATACATGTTATATATAATTATGTTTAAATATTTATGCTATTACTATATTAATATTTAATTTTATTATTGTGATAGCAAATATAAGGTAATACAAGAACCTAATGTATTTCCAGATGTAGAAACTCAGGCTATCACATTATCCTATATAATAAAAGCCTAATATGCTAGGTGTTCCATCATCTGGTTGTCCGTTCAACCAATCAAAGTGTAATATGCTAAAGATATGCTAAGGCCGCTCAACCTCTCACTATGACGTGCACTGACCACCAGGGGGCAGACAGTTGACCAGTTGCTATGACATGCACCGACCACCAGAGGGCAGATGCTCCGACTGGTAGGTTAGCTTGCTGTTGGGATCTGGCCGATAGGGACTGAGTGAGTCAGGCTGGACACGCCCTGGAGCCCTCCCATGGTCCCTCCCCAGCTGGCCAACCTCCCATGTCCCTCTTGCGCCCTCTCACAATCCAGGACCCCTCAGGGGATGTTGGAGAGCCAGTTTTGGCCCAATTCCACAGGCCAGGCCAAGGGACGCCCCCCCTCAGTGGTGCACGAGTTCATGCACTGGGCCTCTAGTTGGAAATAAAAGCTTAATAACACTTGTAACTTTTTCTTAGAATATGATAATCATTAAACCTGAAACATGAAACATTTTACAATGTGTTGTTTGTATTTTATCCCATTTCATGATACTTCCACTGAAATGGTGAGAATTTAAGAATTTTTAAAAAGTGTATTGCATGAATATGTATTCTCATTCTAGCCTATGTAACACTGCTCATAGATACCCAGGACCTCTCTATTAGGAATAGAGGGGAAAAGGTTAAAAGTTAAGAAGATTGGCCTCTTGAGTATATATCTATCCAACCAGATTTTAAAAAATAACATTTTCTAAATTAAGGCAGATATGAGGTCCTGCTGTCCCATGCATTCTTTAATTAATTAATTAGACCTGCATCTAACACAAGACCAGCGGCACCAGGACTCATCCATGCCCATGGCAGGCATTTGTCATCAACCACTGCACTGCTTCTAGCCAGCCACTTTCAGCTGATGAGAATTCATCTATAAAATGAGATCCATTTGTCATCTGTATTTTCATGCAAGCCTTTAGTCTAAACTCGTTCAACACATATAATAGTAGATATCAGCATTATAAAGGTATTTCTCTCAGAAGAAAACTAAGATTAAGGGCAAATGTGATATAGTTTATAATCCCCTAGAGATTGGATGGAACACAATGTGAACCCAGAGTGGAGGGTAAAAGAGACAAAGAGAACATTTCACGGAGGAAGTAGCCATTAAGCTCATATACTTAGAATAAACAATTTCTGACACAGAAATACAAGTCAAATGTGGTTGTTTTCTCTGACCCACTTGACACAGTGAACTTGGCAGTGGGCATTATGCATTACAGTTGGCTTGATCCATCTCTTGCAGCTTTAAATGAATCCCTATACCTGAGGGACCCTCGCTCAGCAAAAAGTCCTCCTGCACTATGGAGGGCAGAAGATTTCCATGTGAGGACTTGATGATGACACCAAGTTTGAAAGCTCATCAAAACAGTCTTCATTTGAAAAAACCTGTGTCTTACCAAGAGTGGAGACAAAACTTAATGTGAGAGGGTTGGATACATCCTGAGCCTAGGAAACCACACCGTGATGAGTTCTTCCCTTTCCCCACCTCATAATGTGGTGTGTGGCTTATGGGCTCATGGAGTCAATGATGAGGCTCTGGTCAGGCACCAGAAGGCAAGAGGAAAGCTGGCTGCATGTGACTACAGAGGCTGCAGTGACCAGAAACTCCACTCTGGTCTAGTAGCTTCTTGGAAGCATTTAGGGTGGGGGAGGACAGTGGAATGGAAAGGGAGCATGACCCTACATGATAAATTATAGTGACAGCAAGGCTTAAAATAATAGTAACTCCTTTGAATAATGTAAGCTGCAATTTCCTAAGGATGCTCTACTGAACAGCAAAATAGAAAGGCTTTTCCACAGAATACTTTATGCCACTCATTCTTCCTAAACTCATCACCTTTCAATCCCCATTGTGGTCCTAGTAAAGACTGGGGTCTAGCTCTTGACCTGTCTTGTTGGCCAAATTTGCATGAAGGAGCGAAGCAATTACAGTCTGTTCAAATGCAGAAGCCTCTGCCCTGAGATCAATTAATTCCTTAGTCTCTACAGTGATGGCGAACCTTTTGAGCTCGGCATGTCAGCATTTTGAAAAACCCTAACTTAACTCTGGTGCTGTGTCACATATAGAAATTTTTTGATATTTGCAACCATAGTAAAACAAAGACTTATATTTTTGATATTTATTTTACATATTTAAATGTCATTTAACAAAGAAAAATCAACCAAAAAAATGAGTTCGCGTGTCACCTCTGACACGCGTGTTGTAGGTTTGCCATCACTGCTCTGTAAACACATTTAGATAAGTAAACCTCTTAGATACCATGGTAGGAGAGCAGATGCCAGAAGGAAAGGGATGGGAGCAGATGAATTAGGATGGAGGAGAATAAGAACCAGAGGAAGGGTGCTTTGGAGGAAGGGCAGACAGATCAGAATGTGATATCAAATACGGGCTCCTTCCCAGGGGGTTTCAGGAGGACCCTGCTCTTTGAGGTAGTGGAGACCCCGGTAGCCAGTGAGGCTGACCAAGGCAAAGCTCAGAGTTGACCACATGCAGACTTGAGTGGATGGAAGTCCGGCCATAAGAGAGTCAACTCTACTTTTTTGAAGGTTTCCCACCCATGGCCATTGGGTTTGGTACCCCAGGCAGAAGAAGACAGGCCAGAAAGTGTGAAAGAACAAAGGAATCAGAGGTGAAAGTAGTGAAATGCCATTCTATCTTGCTAGTGGAAAGAAGGGCTGAGCCTCAGTTTCCTCATCTGACCAGAAATTTCTTCATCGTAATCTCTCTACTATCTAGATTTATCATAGAACTTCAGTGTCAGTGCATGAGGAAACTTTTTAGTCAACTACAAAATAATGTATGGAAGAAGGTATTATTTAACGCGAATATCATTGTCTACTGTTATTACTGAAAGGACACCTCAAATGTAGGCTGGAGGGTCAACCGATTAATTTTTCCACACTCTATTCAAAAGCAAAATCTGACACTTAATTTGAGATACATTTTTCTTTCCTCAATGGAGAGACAGAAAAATTGTGGAGGATGGTTCTTTTGAAAGAGTTGCCTGCATTCTTGACTAATTTCAAACCCCAGCTTCAAAGGCAGTGAGTTGTATTTAATCAGCGAGAAAGCATATTCTGCAAAAGGCAGCTCCCTGAAGGAGAAGCTGCTCAAACACCGTTTTCATGGCTGCCTGCTATAACAATATTTTTTACTGAACTAAGCATGGCTAATTTTAGCCATGGATTATTTGGAAAGCAAGGAAAAAAATAAATGAAAGGCAATTTTTACCTGAGCCACACTGCGCCCCTGAGAATCTTTACAGAGAAAGAGATGATGCTAGAAAAAGCAACCTGGGCAACTCCAGGGCCTTGGGGACATTTTTCCACTGCTTTCCATCAGCATCTGGGTGAAGCGGGGTGGGGGGGATACCATTTACTTATCAAGGTAGAAACTGGAACTCAGAGGTGGAATGATTTGATTCAGTTCCTAACAGCCCATGTAAGAAAGCTGAGTATGAACGCAGCAACTTTAATTTCTAGCCTGGCCTCTGGTCCCAGGAGTCTTCCATTAATGAAACAATATTTGTTCTGAGGCCTCAGCTATTTTAGATGCTGGTTTCAGTAAACTACCTCATGAAGAGATCTGAAATAAAGATCTGCAATAGAGGGACAGGACGTCATATCTATAACAAGGTTACTTTGATTTTGAACAAGACTGAGGTAAAAAATAGCAACAGACAGACTCTGTTTCATCATAAAGATGCAGATACTGCTTAAATAAGTGACCTTAAAATACCTACAAAGGAGACGTAGAAAGGAGGTATGTTCTTTATTATCTTAGTTGTGTCCTCCACAAACAACAAATCCTCCAGGCAATAATGAATTGTTCAAACTGCATTTGCATGGGGTGCAGAGATAACCCCTACACAAGCTCTGAATGCAGAGGCAGTGCGACCTCCTGAAGAGTAATTCAATAGCCAAACCAGGACACAGGGTCATTGTCTCGCTACTCTGGCTGACAGTGAAGGCAAAAATGTAAGGGTCACCCCTGTGGCCTATTAAAAATCCTGGTGAGTTTCCAGGCTCAGGTCCTACCTAGGTGCCATCTTTGGGGGTTGATGGCAACAACTCTGAGAGTGGGATGGTCTTCAGTAACATTCAGAATGCTCTGTTATTTTTCCTTCCTTTTCTGAGTCCTTCTTCTAGACCTTTTATTTGTTCTAAGGTATAGATGACTAATAAAAGACATATTAGCCTGCAGGGAGTGTGTTTTTCTCACTAACCTAAGCCAAAAGCCAGTGGGAATTATTGATAATCACAGCAGGGGAAGAAATTAAAAAAAAAAAATACAACACCTTCTAAGACAAAGACTGACATCTGCACCAGAAAACCTGACAGGCTATTTGGGTGGGGAGTGCAAAGAGGGATAGTAACAAACTGCTCGCCCCCAGGAATCTCTTATGATCCAGAGAAATTCTGATCCAAGACTTCTCCGGGATTCCCCAAGATCACTCAAGAGTGGAATTAGACTCCATGAAGGGGAACTGGAGGACACCCAAGTGGAATGTCTGGGCAGGCCTTGTCCCTGAAAGGATTTAGCCCAAACACAAGAGGGGTTCTCAAGTTTCTCTCTTGTCCCAGGGTGCCACGCAGCACAGATGGGGCTCACATAGGCAGCTCAGTGTGTGGTGGAGTCAAAGAATAAACATTTCCTGGAGGGAATGACTTCTAAGCAGGGTCTCAAAGAATTAATAGAGCTTAATCTGGGGGAGAGGAAAGAAAAGCATCCCAGGGAAGAGAACTATCAAACTGGAGTCTAGGCAACAGCACAGCGGGGAGCCTTACATTCTTCTTCAAGGTGACTAGAGGGCCTCCAAGTGCCAGTATGGGTGGGTCTAGAGGGCAGGGTGTTCCCTGCAGAGGAACTTGGATAAAAACCTATAGGTAACAGGAGCCACAGAGAGTTGTTACACCAAGGGATAGCAGCTCTGTTTTGCACATTAGGGAGATAACTCTAGCTCTGGTGTGGAGGATGAAGTTCAGGGAGCAAAGCTGGAAGCAAGTCATCATGCAACACAAAAAAAATGTTAGAAAAATGCATGCTAAAATATTTTCAACACTCAATCTCTCGGCTATTGGTTTCGAATGACTCGCATCTATTTAATTTTGTGTTATACATTTTCCATAAAAGTCGTGTGTTAATTAAATAATCAGGGGGGGAAATATGGAGCGGTCCGAAGCCAAGACAATTTAATAAAAAAGACTCCTAAAGTATGAATGTGGGTGCTGGTGCGAAGGCCCAACAGCCTTTCCTGAGTGTGAACTTGGACTGCCCACAGAACCTCTCTTTTATGAGTCAAGCTTGCCCACTTGTGGGATGTGAATAACTGTACTTCTTCTATCTTACAGCATTGCTGGCAGATAGACACCAGATAATGAATGTGGAAGTTCACCGTGAGCCACAAAACTCAGGACACATGTAAGGATCCCTTAATGAAGTCAATTCCCTCACTGACACCATTTCTCATTTCTTCCCCTGCAAATTGCAAATCTACTCAATGCAGGGAATCATGCTTATTGATTAGGTAATTACTGTCGTGTTTGCAGACTTTGAAAAACAAGGAACTGTCTAGGGTGCCCAATTCTTTTGCAAATCAGCAACTCTCATTCCTCAGAGAAAGTCTATATTTGGGCTTCTCCATACTATTTTGCTTCTCTACTTGTCTTTCCTGTTGTCTGCCTTTGCTCATTTAACTACTTATTAACAACTGGCTATGAAGTAGGGGGGAAACATAAAGGGGATAAAACATAAGGCATAAAATAATGCAACTTTTTAGTATAAATGGCATTAGTGAGGGAAGACGTTTTTAGAAGGTGTTCCAGTTATTACCTTTATTTCTTCCTTGCTCTAATACCGAGGCAAAGTGTGTGTACCTTTCTTTCCCACATATTCAGAGAGGTGTTCTTGCTGTTTACAACTAAAAAATACCAAAACTCTTTAGTGTTAAGAATGGGGCCTGCATATTCAAATTTGGTTTTACTCCTCATTGCTGTGTGTTGAGTTGAAGAAGTCGTCTCCCAAAAGTGTGAAAATACCCTCCATGTACACCAGCGCTCCTTTATAGAGCTCACCTGCAATCTTGTAAGTTGCTCTGAGTCCCATAACCACCCTTCTGTGTCTGAAGGCTCTTCCTGTATCTGACTCTAGTCTTGTATCTCTGGAAGACTGGTGTTTCCCATCTCACTGGAGAGCGAAAAGGCCCATTCTCCATGGCTATTCCTTCTGGGAATATGGTGGTCTCAACCACACAAAAATTTGGGAGCTTTGGGGGAAGAAACCCCAGTCCAAATCCAAGTCCAGTTAGACCTTTTAGCGAGAGAGCTTTACCTCCAGAAATAGGAGGATGTGTTGTCACAGTATTACAACATAATGATAGTCCAGGCTAAGGCAGTCAGAACCAAGTCCTATTAGCTTACTGAAAATATGGGCGCACCGAAGGAAGGACAGAGGATGACAGGAATGCCTGGAGCTTATACACCCTTAGGACACTCTTGCTCTCTTTATCAACTCCATTTCTTAGGTTGCCTATCCTTACCACCATGGCAACAAGCATCACCAGACTTATACCTGTCAAACCTCACAGCCAGAGAAAGAAGCGCTTGCCTTTCTGAGGGGGTCCTTCTTTTCTGGAGGGGCAATTGTGTGTCAGGATGACTGTAAGTTGTGGACAATTTCTCATGATTTTCCTAATGCATATGTAACGCAGGTGTGAGATATATATATATATATATATATATATATATATATATATATATACATACATATATATATATATATATATATATATATATATATATATATATGAATAATTAAACATTCATTTAGAAAGGCAGCAGGAGGAAAGACTTTGGTCTTACTTAATACTGATGAAGGGGGCGTAAACTCTGATGGTGAGACATTCTGCCTCTTCAGTTTCCTTAGTGATACAGGAATGGCAAGTCACTCCCAAAACACACTGAAGCCCTAACCAGTTTGGCTCAGTGGATAGAGCGTCGGCCTGCGGACTGAAAGGTCCCAGGTTTGATTCCGGGTCAAGGGCATGTACCTTGGTTGCTGGCACATCCCCAGTAGGAGGTGTGCAGGAAGCGGCTGATTGATGTTTCTCTCTCATCGATGTTTCTAACTCTCGATCCCTCTCTCTTCCTCTCTGTAAACAATCAATAAAATATATTCTTAAAAAACAAAACACACTGAAGTCCTACCTGATGATTACCTATACATATTTCATATGTATATTTTAAAATTTACATTAGCCATTTAGAAAAATTCTTCCATAGCACAAGATCAGAAATTCTTAACTAATAACTATGTTGAATGTGTAAAGGTATAATTGAAATAAACTCTTTCAGGGAAGGTACCTGAACAGGTGAATGTAGTTAATATATACGTTTCTGTGCTCATAGAACACAATGTAAATGGCACCTGGGTTGTACATCCCAGCAGTCTTGTGGATGTTGGGGTATGTAGGCAGATGTGGTAGAAACCATAAGTTGCCCTTCTTCCTTATTAACCTAAAAATGTACATTTCTTTGGTGGCTTGGTGGCAATGGGATACAAACAGAAGTTGGTGGTAGAGCATAGGAGGACTCCTTTGCACTCCATCCTCCTTTCCTGCTGCCTATCATACCAGGTATATGATATTTGGAGCTCCAGCAACCAATGCTGATAACTGAGACATGGAAGGGTGGCAGAGAAAAAAAATAGAAAGAACTTGGGTCCTACCTCCACACTTTTCTTTTTGGTGAGATATGTTTTAATGTAAAGCTATTAATTGTATTTTATGGAGTAGGTTACACAGTGTACCTTACAGAACAGGGTTTGGGCAGGACCTATTACAGTTGGATGGACAATCTGTACAGAGCAGGACAGTCCTTCAAGCACTGAATTCTCTGAGATTTCTGGAAGGTTTACATGAAAAGCCTTCCAGACATGAACAACATCCTAGATTTCTTCAGAGTTAGGCATAAAGGGAAGGCAGAAAAATAACCTGGGTATCCAGGCCACTGCTTTTTCTCTGATCTTCTTGTCTAGGTATAAAAGCAGGTTGTCTAGTAAATCCTGAAAAGTGAATTCTGGTGCTTCCCAACCACCGTACTGGCCCAGGAACTACAGGGCTGTGACACAGGACAATCAGTATAAAAACGTGTGTGCTTGGAGCCAGGTACACGTGGGTTCAAACTTTCATTCTTCTACTCACTACTCCAGAGCTTTGGCCATGTTATTAACTTCTCCAGGATATTGTCTGCATCTGAGCATGGATATAATATAAGTATTTTGTTGGGATTGACAGTGGCTAAAATCCTAGAACTTATGAGCATCGGAGGTGAGAGGTTGACTGCTGTGCAGACATTAACTGTCCAGTGGCTTTGAGAGCCACCCCCACCTCTCAGCACACAGAGTCCAAAGCGCAAGTCAGAGAAAAGTTAAAAGCCCAAAGTTCTGAGGCCACTTTTGTGCAAAGCTGTAAACACATAAACTCAGTACAATGGAAAAACACAGAGCAATAAATGTCATGCTTTAGTCATATCACAAATCAGTCAGCACTCTCTTCTCCTCTGGACAGAAATCAGCAAGAAACCAAAGAATGGACTTAGGCTATTTTCCCACCCTTCTGAGAATTCTGAGGTCAAAAGTTCTCATTTTATGGCCTGAGGCAGAAAAGCAGAGTTAGGTAGTAGCTCACTTTATATCTGGCTTTCCTGGGATGGAATGAGGATTGAATTATATAATCAAGTATATTTTTTTAAAAACCCATACATTCTTATGACACAAATATCCTGAAAAGCAATTCAACATGGAAGGATACATCGTCTTCTGGGTTCTGTTGTCATCTGATTCACTTTCATCTGGAAACTATCCGTTTGCCCTTGTGATATCCTCATTTCACCTGGAAAGTTGAATGGAGGTCAAGGATATATAGAGAAAGGCAGGGGAGGCAAGAAGAAAGGAAAGGCTGCAAGTTGGCTTTTTTTCCAGTTCACTCCTTAATCTCCTGTGTGGATGCTCATGTTTGGGAAGAAAAATAAAAAGTGAAGGCCATTGCTACACCTCAATCTTAAAGCGTATATTAGAAAATCATTCAAAGAAAAAAAGTCTTAAATAAAATCTCTTGCCAAGAAGAACTGCGCTGAAGCTTGCAAATGGAACTATGGCTAGTAATGTATTTGTGGTTATAGCAGAGTCCCGAGATACAAAAGCGTTCATTTTATCTTCCAGTGTCTCCCATTCATCTAAAATGGTTCAGGCTATATCTTTGCAAATTCTCATGGAAAAAGCTACATTCTAAAGTACACCCATATTAGGGTTATCTAACTACACTCCAATCCCTACTCCCCACCCTCCAAGGGATAATGACCAAGCCTTCCAGGTTTAAAGTGAAAATGAGATAAAAATATTTGGAGAACAAAGTACAGCTGCATTCCTGAATAACCAAACTAGGCCTTTAAAAAGTCCTTAAACTAACAAATACCCAAGCCCATGCTGATCTTTAGAAGTAATCAACATAAGACAATACAGGGATCTTAGGTTTAGAGCATAAAAAAATAATAGGATTTGAAATGTAAACACCAGGGATTTGTGTATATAGCTTAATTTGTTTGTTTTTCAGTGGGAACAAAAAGTACAGCTTCTAATTTATTAAATATTCATAAAATACTTGTTTGGTGCCTACCACAGATCAGATACCACAGTTAAGACTGGAGACATTATGTCTTGCCTATCTCTTTTTTAATATTCATCTCTAGCAATATGCAGGATTCTGAACAGGCACTAGCATAAAGGAGCCAGATTATATAGGAGGTCTTAGACATAGCCCTTGAAAAAGGGCACATACCCAGAAGGGTAGGCAGTGGCCATCAGGGAAATAACAAAGGCAGCAACAAGCAGTGGGGAGAAATCATGCACATCAAAGAGCCCTGGATAACACGGGTCTGGAGGACCCACGGCCTCCGGAGCTGATTGTAGCCTCAGATTAAGTTTAACTCATATGGAGACTAAGTACAAATTTGAAATTTGTAAATGAAAGGAGAAATAAAGATTTTTGATGTGGAACAATGGAATATTATTCAACCTTTAAAAAGAAGGAAATTATGCCATTTGCAACTAATAGATAAATTTAGAGGACAGTAAGTCAAGTGACATAAGTTAGCCACAGAAGGAAAGATACCACACAATTCCACTTATGTGTGAATTTAAAATAATCATACTCATAGAAACAGAGAGTGGAATAGTGGTTGCCAGGGACTGTGGGAGGAGGAAATGAATGGGAAGTTGTTTGTTAATATTAAATTTTCATGCAAGATGAACAAGTTCTAGAGCAGTGGTTCTCAACCTTCTGGCCCTTTAAATACAGTTCCTCATGTTGTGACCCAACCATAAAATTATTTTTGTTGCTACTTCATAACTGTAATGTTGCTACTGTTATGAATCGTAATGTAAATATCTGATATGCAGGATGGTCTTAGGTAACCCCTGTGAAAGGGTCGTTTGACCGCCAAAGGGTTGCGACCCACAGGTTGAGAACAGCTGTTCTAGAGAATTATAGTGCAACATAATATATATAAATAGAGGCCTGATGCACGAAATTTGTGCAAGAGTAGGCCTTCCATCCCCCAGCTGCTGTTACCAGCTTCCCTCTGGCACCCAGGATCCGGGCTTCCCGTGCAGCCCCAGCTTCACCTGGTCTAATTAGAATATTATGTTTTTATTAGTGTAGATAATAACAACATGGTATTGTGTACTTTAAAGATATTAAGAGCACTGATCTCATGGTAAGTGTTTTTGGCACACATGCGCAAGCGTGCATGCACACACACACACACACACACACACAAGAATACAAGAAAATTTTTAGAGGTTATGTTTAGTTCCTTAATTGTGGTGATAATACCATGGGTATATGTATATGTACAAACTCATCAATATGTATGTATTACATGTGCAAAAATTTTTGTATATCAATTATATCTCAATAAAGTTTTAAAAGTCTAGGGAAAATCATTTTTTCTTCCTGGAAAAAGAATGATGTACATATAGTGAAGTGTCATTGGAATATTTCTGGATTTCTACTTCTATTCTTCATTTTTCTCTCATTTATTCTTTTTCTTTTCTTCTTTAATTTTCTGTGATATAGAATTGAAAAATATGTTTTGTATTTATTAAACAGTAAAGTTTCTTGACTATCATATATTTCATGTTTCCTGAATTATTTTTAAAATTTTAAATATAAGTGAAATCATTTACATTTTTCTGTAATTAAAAAACAACAGCAAAGAAACAGTTGTCACCTGTCTAGCATCTGGTTCATGTGTGTGTGTGTGTGTGTGTGTGTGTGTGTGTGTGTGAGAGAGAGAGAGAGAGAGAGAGAGAGAGAGAGAGAATAAGTATTAAAGTTAGAGAGCAAATGCCTAGAGTAGAAAAGACATTCCTCATTTCTGTTTAAGAAGAATCAATTTATCTTTTATCCACCCAGTTTAGCTCCAAATAAACAATGGAAAAGTGAAGAAAGAAGATTATAGTTATGACACTGCAGACTGCAGCATCTTATGGGCATATTACACTGACTCTTTCTTAGTAAGAGTTGTTTCTAATGTTTTGCATACTTTTTTTCAGGAGAAACAAAGTCATTCTGTCAGCTTTATAAAATATCTAGAACTTAAGGGGTTTTCTGAAATATTTATTAAGAATTAATTAGTGGATATTGTGCATTTAAAGAAGATGTGACTAGATTCTTGCAAGGTCACTTGCTGTCTCTGTCAATATTTAAAAATAAACATAAGGCTGACTAGAAGGGTGTAGATTATCTTATTTTTCTCTAGCTATTGGAAATACTATAAAGCCTTAGTGAAATATAACCTGAGCTTCATTTTAATTAGAATTCAATGTTCTCTTTCTTAGGATAGCATCCAAAGAGCAATCTAGCCTCATGTTTCACAATAAGTTGTGTTTTGTGGATTATTATTTCAAATTACACCCCTCAGTCAATAGGAAGAATAACGAACTTATCGGCACCCAGAGTTGCCTGTGGTCATCAAATGAAGAAGAGTTATTTTTAGTAGAAACATCCATCTCAACTATTAAGATGAGAATATATCTACAACATAAATAAAACTTTTCTGACTGATTTTGACAAAACCTTCATTGATGATTGATGCAACTGGCTGTCAAAATCCTGATTTTGGTGGCGAACAGAATGTACCAGGTCAGGGACCAGGACTAGGAGTCTATACCCCCCAAATGCCAAATCACTTTCTTATCTAAAGGTGTTCAAGGCTTTGCCATTGCTGTTAGGGGAGAGATCAATCTTCTTACCTGTGTGGCCTGGCCTCCAACCAATTCCTTCTCTCACCCCTCTACTTCTCAAGTTTTTTGTCAACTCCTCCAATATGCCATGTTCTTTCTCTCTCACCTCTGGTCTTCAACTAATCTAATTTTTCTGGCTGATATAATCTCTCCTTACTCCCTCTCTCACCTTTGGCCAATTCTCTGGCTTAACATTCTGTTGGGTTAAATGTCACTTCCGCCAGGTTGTCTCCTTTCAAACCCAAAGTCGATGTCAGTTTTCTCCCCAAATGCTTCCAGGGTACCCAATATTTCCCCGACCACAGAATTTTGCACTGTTGTTGTAATTCCCATCTCCTTGTCTGCATGCCCAAGTAGATGAGAAACACTGTGAAGATGATGTCCACTATTTTGTATGCCATTGTGTTCAATGTCCTATCATAGGCACTCAATGAATATTTTTTGAGTGAAAAAATTTCAGATCATATGAGGTGGTACTGGTATTAGGGAGTTAGAAAAACACATACATAGGTAGCGTGTTAAGTAAAACTGAGCAGGTAACATACTGGTAGTGCCAGCTAAGGCTTGCTGGTAGGTGTGTCCTTGAGTCTAGCTAAGCTTGCATGCAGGGGCCTAGTTTTGGGTTTCAAGTACCTAATATGGGGATTAGCATTCAGAGCCCCGAGTCTTGTCTTTAGGAAGATTTTCCAAAGTAAAGAGTCAGTCCCCCAAAACCTAAATGGGTTAAGGTACTAAAGCAGAGGCCCAATTACTGAGATCAGTGTATAATACAATTGTTTAGGCATCAAGAATGAGGTCAGAGCACATCCATTAGGCCTGTAGCACAAGGTCATATTGGGGCCAGAGCAAGTTGGAGGATATAGAACCTAGGAATTTAAAACTCAGAAAAATCATTAATTCTATAGAGTAGAGAAAGGTTGGTCTGAGGATAAAGGCTAAAGGCCTCCTAATATGGCAATCTGAGAGATTTGAGGACAAGGACCAAGGAAGCCATTAACCTGCCAGGCAATTCAATCATTAGGAAGGCCTGACTTGAATAAGTAGGCTACATCTAGGAGTTACCTTGTATAAACTATCCTTCGCAGTCCACTTGGCAGCCAGGCAGGGAGGCAGGGCAAGAACAGATTCCTAAGGCAGTGTGCAGTGTATTTATGACTCCCTCAGAGAATCGTCTACTCAACCCAAGATGAAGTTGTTTGCAAAGAACTTTTGTTCTTCTCAGTCCTGTATGTTAGTGCTCTTGCCAAATAGCCTTCTTTAAGATATATTCCATTATCTGTTCCATTTGAGTCATCTCACCATTGGGGATGGCACTCCATTGTCTAAGGATTTCAGTGAAATTCTTGTTCATGATATTGTTCATGGTACTTCACTAGATACCATTCTGGTAACTACCATTTCTGCTAAGCCTCCAAATCACAGCCTCAGTGACAAAGCTCCTTGAGCAAGTCGGAAAGGGATCATTTTAACTCAGACCAACCTGAAAGTTCTCAGCCTTGAGAAAAAAAGTAAGCTACCCACCAACAATGCAGCGAAACATGTGATAGAATTAGGGAATTCATCAGAAAGTTTCATAGAGAGTTCTGTCTGGAAATCAGTACTTCCCAACACTGGATTTTAGCTCTAGAATTGCATCCAACTCAAACTTCACAAATTTTTCAACATGGAGCGTGGAGGGGCCTCAACAGGAGTGGATGCCAGTGCATTCTGAGAGGCTGGGGCACTGAAAGAGTCACTTGCTTCAAGAATTCTAAAAGGATTTCCGGCTAGATCTTTCCCAATGTGAGTATCAGCCCCAGCTTTTGTATGTTAATTGTTGATGTTCTGCCTCTTTACCAGCAGCTGTGAAAAGAGGCGTTTTTTTTTTCTTTTTAAAATTCTCTTTTATTTTTTTAATTTAAATTCTTTATTGTTGAAGTATTACATATGTATGTCATTTGCTGATGTTCTGCCTCTTTGCCAGCAGCTGTGAGAAGAGGCAGATGTTTTTTAAAAGAAAGCAGGGAAAGACTATATAGAGAAAAGGGTCAGTGATCTTTCTTTCTTGCTGACAGCCTTCATCATTCAGTTGAGGTTTGTTCAAATATCTCCTGGTGAACCCTGAGCTTTCTCAGAACAGGGTCTGCATTTGGTTCTATTTCCTTCTCTCACATGTGGTCTAGAAAGTAGGTATTCAAAGGTAAATATATTTTGAACAATTGAATGAATGAATGAATGAATGAATCAGTGTGTAAATAACAATTTCCCTAGAAGTGCTATGACAGAAAGCTAATGCTTCCCTTTCCTAAACCAGGGGAGTGGGGGGGGCAGATAAATTAGCCTACCAGCATGCTGGGGGCAAAGTCACTCAGAAACAGGCCCATCAAACTTCACAGGAGTCTGAGCAGATTAAAGAAGGTCTCATAAGCCAAGATGAAAGAGTGCTCCCCAGGACACCTTCCCAAATGCCCTCAGGCTTCTCTTTAACTCCCCTGAACACTTCTCTGCACTTACATAGCCAGTTGTCATTCAGAGAATTAGATGTATTGGGCCGTTGGAGAGGGGGAGCTATGACCCTTCCTTCCTGAGACTGAGGCTGTACCTTAAGCTCAGTACACTGTTTTGGGTCTATTATCTCATCTAATCCTCAAGCAATCGTGAGAAATGGGTATCAGTGCTCTTACCTTTGGGCTGACAGAGGAAGCTGAGGTGTAGAGATGTTGGGCAACTTGCCCAAAGTTACACAGCTAACCAGTGGGGATATTGATTCCAGAGCCCTTTAGTCACAGAGAAACCTTTTGCCAGAGAAACGTGGCTGTCTTCAAAATGCTGCCTCTTCTCAGAATCATTACCTCATCACTCTGCTACCAGAGGAGAGAGAAATATTTCCTGAATAGACGGCACTTTAGAAAATTAACTGCAATTGCTTCACTAAATCCTCCTGCTCCGAAGGCATGTAATGTCAAGTGCACAGGGCAGAGGTAACGTAAATGGGAAAGTGGTGGTGATCTCTAAGCATTTTCAACACCAGCCAGAGCTCAGTTAACAGACTTGTCAATGCCCAGGAAAGCTGAGCCTGAGAGAGGCAGGGAGCCTGAGAGGCAGGGAGGGCCTTTCTCTTTCACCTTCCTCATCTTTTCACTCTCACAACCTCCTTACAGGCAGTCATTTCCAACTCAGTGTCCTCCCACTGTCACAAGGTCTCTATCCGCCTGACTGTAATGAGCAATTTGCTCTAAGCCACTAATAGAAATGGCAATTTAATTTATTTCAGTGGCATTTCAAGAAGGGAGATGCTTGAACAAGCTATTCAGTGTCCTCTACATTACTATTGAAGGTTAATCGCTACCTAATATTTATACTTGAGCTCCAAACTGTTCTTGAGAAAATGGAGTAATTACCACAAGTGGCAATTGCTTGTATTTTTGTAGGCTTCCTGCCATGGCAACAATATTAAGTAATATATTTTCTAAGTTGGCATACACCTCTCAGATTTCTATTTCCAATGTGTGTGCTATGTATCAGTTTCTGCTACTTTTGTTCAGTATTGAAACTGGAAAGAGGTCATCATCATCTGACTGGAATCAGAAGTTGGTATTTTTTACTACAGCTTATTCTCCCCATAAACCTCTTGCTTCAGAAATTTGTCTCCACTTGAGTATATTCTAATCATGTAAACACTGCCTTATTAGAAATACCTCTGAATTTGTTTTAAAAACATGGCTCTGGTATATCCTTATAGGGTTAATGCTTCACAGCCACTAGAATTCTAATTGAAAGAATATTTATTGACATGGGAAGTGTTCATCATATAGGTGGGGAAATATGTTAAACTGTATGTAGAATATGAGCATCATTTTAAGATATTTGAAATGTGCACAGATATGCACATAGAAAAATGATTAGGAAGAAATATTCAAGGTATCTCTGGATGGTGGTTTTTGGATAGTTTTATTTTCTTTTTAACTTTTCTGTATTTTCTTAATAATTTTCTGTGTTTTTTTAAATAATCAATACGTATTGCTTTTATGCTTTATTATATTTATTAATACTTTATGGAATACAAGAAGTATTTTATTTAAAACTCAAACTATCCAGATAAAGCTGAACTATCCTTAAATTTCATTACCATTTCAGTACCCTTCCCAGATATTAATATTGTTATTTTGATGAATAGCAGGGTTTATCAACAATGTTCTTTGCACATTTGGGGCAAGATAAATCTTTGGGGGTTGGGAGGTATGCTCTCTGAAGGGTAGTTCGCAGCATCTTTAGTGTCTATTCCTTGGGTGCCAGTAGTAACCCACCCCTTAGTTATGACAACCAAAAATGTCTCCAGACTTTGTCAAATATCCTCTGGGGGACAAAATTACATGCCCAGCCCACTGAGTACACCTGTGTACAGCCTCCTAGGCCTTTTGTTTTTCTTTTCACTGCATTGGTACACATACACTCACATGGAAATACATCATAAAAAAGTATGTGGTATTATTCTGTATTTATCTATAACTCGCTTTCTAAAAATTCAATGTTATGTCTTAGTAGTATTTATATATTAACCCATAAAAATATTGGTTATTATATTAATAATCAGGAAGGACTATAATAAAGGAATGTAATAAAGAAAAATGTATGCAGTCATCATCTAGAGATAAAGGCCTTCAGGAAACTACCACTCTAGGTGAATCTAGTGCAGAAGGTGACTCTGGGGCTTGTTCAACCCTCTGGTAAGAAGAAGGGCCTCCTGAGACCCATGATGACTGAGTCACATTAAAAAATGGAATTATAGGAGGCCCCCTGTAGGTAAGAGGTAGAACGTAAAAACAAACAAACAACAACAAAAAAGATGAGAGCCTTGGGTTCCTAGCCAATGTGCCAGTCCCCAGAACAAAGCTAGTCAAAGGATTCCCCACATGAGCATCTTCTCACCAGTTACTGTAATCCATACCAAAAAATTCCCTTGTCCACTTTTCTTCAGCTAACCCTACCTCTACAACCTCCTTTTTTGATGAATATGGAGATTTTAGGACCCACATCAAGGCAAGATTTAAACTGAGTTGAGAATCAAAACTTTAAAACAAGATTTAAGTTCATCCATCTCCCCCCAAAATATAACAATTAATCCATCCAGAACAGAACACTGATCTCTCTCCAGAAGCTCCTCTCCCATGTTCCAACTCCAGTATTTTCTTCCAAAGGCAATAACTATTGTCACTTTTTCAATAGTGATACTTTTTTTTCTTTCTTTTTTTTATGGAAGGGCAATAACATTTTATATTTTTCTATTTTTAAAATCTTTATTGTTGAAAATATTATGTATGTCCCCTTTACCCCCATTGATTTCTTCTAGCCCATCCCCACCCCCTGCCCCAGATCTTCACCACCCTATTATCTGTGTCCATGGGTTATGCATATGTGAATACAAGTTCTATGGTTGATAATTATATATATATATATATATATATATATATATATATATATATATATATATTGATTTTTTACAGAGAAGAAGGGAGAGGGATAGAGAGTTAGAAACATCAATGAGAAAGAAACATAGATCAGTTGCCTCCTGCACATTCCCTACTGGGGATGTGCCCGCAACCAAGGTACATGCCTTTGACTGGAATTGAACCTGGGACCCTTCAGTCTGCAGGCCGACGCTCTATCCACCGAGCCAAACCAGTTAAGGCTGTGGTTGATCTTGTTCCACCAATCCTCCCTCACCTTCCCTCTGAGGTTCGTCAGCCTGTTCCATGCTTCTATGTCTCTGGCTCTATTTTGTTGATCAGTTTATTTTTTTCATTAGATTCCATATATGCGGGAGATCATGTGATACTTATCTTTCTTTGACTGGCTTATTTTGCTTAGCATAATGCTTGTTTCTTTTCTTTATAGTTTACTACATCCCTAAACAGTATGGCAGCTTTGCCTATTTTGAATCTTATTTAAATAAAATCATATTATGTATTTTTCCTTGTCTTGTTTCTTTCACTCATCATCATGTTTTTGAGAAATGTCTATAATGTGACCATTAGTTGACCATTTGGTCTTGTTCATTACCATATATTTACTGTTTTGTGAATCTACAAATTTATTTCTAGTTTCTGCTTTTTCTAAATATTTGGATTCTTCCAATCTTTATTATTATAATTCCACATTATATAGATTCCTATTCATGGGCCATGGGCATATGTGTGCAAGTTTTTCTAGGATGTGTACACAGGAGTGTATTGACCATGTCCAAGGATCTGTGTATGACTAAAACTCCCTAAGGCACTGAAGAAAATTTCCCATTGTTCCACATCCTCACCAACACTTGGATGTGCAAAGCCATTAATATGTTAATGTGGTTCTTGCTTTTTAATACTCTAAAATATCACATAAACACCCACGAGTAAGGTAGATGAAATATAGACCTCTCTTAGTTTAGGCTGCTATAAGAAAATATCTCAAATGGGGTGGCTTAAAAACAACAGACATTTATTTCTAACAGTTTTAGATGCTGAAAACTCCAACATCAAGGTGTTGGCAGATTGTTTTCTGGTGAAAAGCTGCTTTCTAGTTAATAAACAGCTGTTTTCTTTCTCCATCCTCACATGGTGGAGGGGGTAAGAGAGTTCTCTGGGGTCTCTGTTATAAGGGTACTAATCCTGTTCATGAGAGCTCCACCCTCATGATCGGATTACTTCCCAAAGGCCCACTTTCCAATGCCATCATAGTGGGGATTAGGATGTCAACATACAGATTTTAAGTGTGCACAAACATTCAGTCTGTAACAGTCTCTGAACGGAATGAACACTACATGCAGTTATGTGAATGAGCTGCTCCTCATCATCCTCAGGAGTAAGGTGAGGCCAGCGCCCTATGAATTTCTCATCTTCCTCTTGACAGAAACTTGTAGAGGAAGTGAGGGTGAGATTACCAATGGCAGAGTCTGGAGAAAACATTACAAATGCCATCACCAAATCTAAGAGGTTAGCTAAAAAGTATGTTAAAAACATTTAAATTATTATAAAATCAAACTGATGAAAACAAACAGAAGCAGGAACCTGGTTATAAGCTCAAACATTGGGCCAAAATGGAACTCATCTAGTTTCCTCTCTGCCCACATCTGCTCCTTCCACAGATTCTCCCTCTCAGTAAGTGACGTCACCATCCACCCTGTGGTCTCAATCAGAGAAAGAATCTTTTTCTGGAATTCTCCCTCTCTTGGCCATCCATACCGAACAACCTAACCCTCAAAAGGTCTACTTCTCTCTATCCCCATCTCCAATACCTTAAAACCTCCATCCAGGCCACTGTGATTGCTTGGTGCATATTGCAGCAGCCTCCTAATTGCTCTTCACACATCCGCTGTATTTCAAGCTCCAAAGTCAGGGATCTGATCAGTTTGCACTTCATTAGCCTGGCATAGTGCCTGACACATTGTATTGCATTTGGTAAATGAATGAATGAATTTAGGAATTTTTCTCTACAGACTATTCACCAAGGTGATTTCAAAAGCTGATCTAATTGTATAGCTGTGAACCTGTAAATCTGTGGGTGGTCCCTCATTACTTTTAGGATAAAATTTCAAGTTATTTAGTATAACTTATAAGACTCTGAGTGATCTTCCCCTGGCTTAGCATTCAAGCTTTATCTTTCACAATTTCTCCTCTTGGACACCCTGCTCTAGTAATTCTAAGCTCCTATCAGAGTCTAGCGCAGCCTTTGCTATGTCTTGTCTCCGAGACTTTGCAGATACCATTCTCTTTCCCTGAAATGCTTCCATAATGAATCTTTTTCTCATAGGAATCACAAGGGTTATTCACAAATATGCTGGCTCTTTTCCCATTCAGGCATAATGGGCTTGCATTTCCTTGACCTCTTATAATGAAGACTAGAGACCCGGTGCATGAAATTTGTACACAGGGTGTGTGTGTGTGTGTGTGTGTGTGTGTGTGTGTGTGTGTGTGTGTGTCCCTCAGCCCAGCCTGCACCCTCTCCAATCTGGGACCCTATTAGGGATGTCCAACTGCCCATTTAGGCCCGATCCCGGTGAGTTCGAGCCTAAACGGGCAGTTGGACATCTCTCTCACAATCCAGGTCTGCTGGCACCCAACCGCTCACCTGCCTGCCTGCCTGATTGCCCCTAACTGCTTCTGCCTGCCAGCCTGATCACCCCCTAACCATTCCCCTGCCAGCCTGATCGATGCCTAACTGCTCCCCTGCTGGCCCAATTGCCCCTAACTGCCCTCCCTTGCCAGCCTGGTCACTCCTAACTGCCCTCCCCTGCCAGCCTGGTTGCCCCCAACTGCCTTCTCCTGTAGGCCTGGTTGTCCCTAACTATCCTCCCTGCAGGCCTGTTCCCCCCAACTTCCCTCCCCTGCTGGTTTGTTCACCCCTAACTGCCCTCCCCTGCAGGCCTGGTTCCTCCCAACTGCCCTCCCCTGCAGGGCTGGTCCCCCCCCCAACTGCCCTCCCCTTCAGGCTTGGTCTCCCCCAACTGTCATACCCTGTTGGCCTGATCGCCCACAACTGCCCTCCCCTGCTGTCCATCTTGTGGTGGCCATCATGTGTCCACAGGGGGGAAGTGATCTTTGACCACATGGGGTGGCCATCTTGTGTGTTGGAGTGATGGTCAATTTGGATATTACCTCTTTTTTAGATAGGATATCCATGTCAATTTTTTTGGCTAGTGAAATTTGAGCAGAAGTGAGTTGCACCTCTTCTAGGCTAATGATTACAGAATCAGTGTAAGTCATTGTATTCTCTTTGCTTTTGTCTCAGTGAACATGAAAGCTGAACATCAAAGTCACATCAGTTGGGACTGTGAATCTGATCCACAATAAACAAGTACTATGAGTGGGCAAAAAATCTTTGATGTTTTCAAACTACTGATATTCTGGGATGTTTGTTATAGCAACAAACCCTGACCTACTTTGAATAATAACTCCATAGTCCCTAATCACCTCTCCCTAGCACCCATGCACACAAATGTGTCCTTCAGATTTTGGCTCTGATAGTTCTTGACTATAAAATTGTGGTCAGCAATTTACAGAGACTCAAAATAGTACACAGAAAAGAATTGAACAAAGTATGTGTGTGTTTGTGTGTGTGTGTTGTGGGGGGCGGGGGAGAGCAATCTAGAGATACCGTAAGAAGACTCAGTGATAAAGGTAGAGCATTCTCATGTTTTTAACACTGGTCGGCATTAAAGACTTGGGGAGAAAAAGCACATTGGGCCCCAGTGTTCTGTTTTCTAAGAAGAAATGGAGGGTGATAAAAAAACAAAAAACAAAAACAAAACACAAAAAACAAAACAGAAAAACAACAACAACAACAACAAAAAACTGGCCTGGACTGGTTTCGGTGGCTCAGTGTTTGAGCATTGACCTACGAACTAGGTCAGTGATGGCGAACCTTTTGAGCTCGGCATGTCAGCATTTTGAAAAACCCTACCTTAACTCTGGTGCCGTGTCACATATAGAAATTTTTTGATATTTGCAACCATAGTAAAACAAAGATTTATATTTTTGATATTTATTTTATATATTTAAATGCCATTTAACAGAGAAAAATCAACCAAAAAATGAGTTCGCGTGTCACCTCTGACACGCGTGTCATAGGTTCGCCATCACTGAACTAGGTGGTCACAGTTCAATTCCTGGTCAGGGTTTTATGCCTGGGTTGTGGGTTAGATCCCCAGTAGATGGCATGCAGGAGGCAGCCAATCAATGATTCTCTCTCTTCATTGATGTTTCTATCTTTCTCTCCCTCTCCTGTTCTCTCTGAAATCAATAAAAATAAGTTTTTTTAAATCTTGGCCTGATTGAGAAACCAGGGTTGTTTGCTATTTATGCTATAAATAAACATTGACCTTGGATAAGTCATTTCTGATTCAGACTGTGGTTTCTTCAACCTTAAGTTGGAAGTTCCAGACTTATCTACACAACTCCCTCAAGTCTATATCTGTTGAATAAGGAGTTGTTTCCCTGACTACCATACTCTCTTTCTCTCTCTCTCTCTCTCTCTCTCTCTCTCTCTCTCTGCCCCCCTCTCCTCCAGAAGAGCCCAGGATTCAAATGTCTTTGCCCACAGTATGCTTGGCCATCAAAAATGTTATCTGATAAGTACAAGAGATGACTTTCCTTGGTACTACCAATTTTGCTTTTGAATGTGTGTCCAGGTACATATGTCTTGCTTGCAAGTAAAAAATAATCATTGACTCTTAAGTTTGCTTTGTAAAATAGGCTTCTACTCCAGAAATGACACATACGGAGTCTGTGTAACCTGGTATCACAGCAGGTGGCCTTTTCAAGGCTTATTTAAGGTGTGGGAAGGATAGTCCCTGAGAAAATCCACCAGGCAGGAGAGGAAGGGACTTCAACTGTGGTTATTCTTTTGCTAGGCTCTCTCTCTCTCTCTCTCTCTCTCTCTCTCTCTCTCTCTCTCTCTCCTCCTTTCCCTATCTCTGCTCCCCCACCTCCCTCTCTCCTCTCTTGCATGTGCTCTTACCCTCTTTTCTTCTCACATTGCCTTGTGTTTTTGGTGAGTGTCAAATATGACTTAGGAGTGTTTACTTTGTTGATAAGTGGGAAAGATATCCAGTATCATCATCATCATCATCATCTTCTCTTCCTCCTTTTTTGTTTGTTTTAAATATTATAAGATGAAACAGAGCATTCTTGAAGTCATGACAATTTTTTTTTTCAAAGAAAGAATCTCATTAGCTTCCACATAGTTTAAGAGAAAAGAGAGGCTGTTTGCTCTCTTACTTGGGGTTAGAAGCCCTTTAAACAGGAATGGGCTGACATTTAGGTAAACCACCTCCCTCCCATTCTTCCCCAGATCCCTTTTCTAGCCTCTACCCCCAGGAGCCTCTCTGGCCTGCTTTTGTTCCCTTCCACTGCTCTCTTTACCTGCATTTCACTCTTGGAAGTCTTAGTTCTTCCCACCTACAGAGCTTTTTTATAAGACGAAAATTACTGAGACCTCTTTAGAATTGCTTGTTGTGAAAACAATGAACATTGATCGCAAACGCTTAGGTAATAGTTCAAGTTGCAGAATTGAAACACTATTCAAGCATGATGATTGTGGGTATTTAGGAGAATGGAGAACACTTTTCAATATATTATTAAAGAAAAAGAGAGCTTAAATTGTTTTCCTCATCTTAGTCAACCTCCTAGCTCAAAGCCAGTAAATAGTACAATTATGAAACTAGATTCAGTAGAGTTGGCACCAATTTAAGGTTGCTTCCTCCTGGAGCTATTAGTTTGTAGCATATACTTTTCCAAAGAAAACATAAGGCTTATTCAACATGGGAAACCAAAGCACACATTTGCCTCAAATCTGTGAGGAAAAAAGAATCTTAGTATCTGAATTTTGAACTCTTTTTTTTTCCATAACACTGCTCTCCTTTGAGCCCTTCAGATACAGTTTCTTAATGACTAGGTGAAACAGCAAGGATTAGGTAGTATTAAGAAAGCAGCATAATAGGGTAGCAATTTATTATTATACACAGTCCACTTCTCTCCAGAATGGTTTTAAATCCTATTCAGGAGTTTATCATAACAGCAGAAACCATTTCATGAGAACCTTTCAGAATATAATTCCTTTCCTCCAAAGTAAGAATGAATGCTTCAAAAGAAATATAAACAATTGCACCTGTGTTCATTGTGCCTATGTTACGGTGAATATACAAAAATTAGCAAATTAAAACAAATTAATCGTTGCCATTTCTGTTACCTCCATAATAAAATAAAATTATTCACAGCTAACATTTATGGAAAAGCTATTCCACATCAAGTCCCAGGCTAAGGGTTTTTATATGATTTGCTATCACAAAGTAATTAATATTCAATCAGATTGCTGACACAAAGTTCTATGGGCATTCCATGTAACACATGAAGGTTCACGACGTTTAAGTAGTGTGTCACTCAGTGACTATGTGGCAGGGCCATTGCTTGAATCCATGTGTGTTTCCTCTAAACCCATGACCACTCTCAGCATAAACATTAAACTAAAAAATTCTGTAACAAGAGAGTGGTATGGGCTTAGAGGTCTAATTGAGGAAATTTCTTATTATCTCTGTGCCTCTATTGCCTTTGTAAAAAAGACATTATCTATAATCATACATTCCCTGTGAAATTTTTATAATGATTAAATGAGATAAAATATATAAATCACATAATAACTGTATGATACTTAGTAAGTTTGCAATAGATGCTAGTTAACCTTTGTTGTCCCTTTTTCATTCTGCTGCCAACCCCTCCCAGAAAAAAAAATAACCCTTCTGTCTTCTTTTGTTTTACTTTATATTTTACTTTTCTTCCTTAGTAAATCACAATGGTTATTAAAAATAAGCCATAATTGTGAAGAGGGGAGTGGCTTAAACAAAAGCCTAATAATAGCAGATGGATTACTAGCAGGCTTCCCCAACAACATTTTGATGTTCAACCTGCCCTATAATGAAGACAGTTAACCCAATTCAAACAGACCAACGCCACCAGCCACCTCTGCTGTGCTGTTAGTGGGCTATGTGGCCAGGCCCATCAGTAGTCCTGGAGCTGGTAGGTCTTTCCTATGCCAAGGGCTTTGACTGAATATTGTCAATGCCCTGAGAAGAGGATAAAGGGAGAGGGACTGAGAGAGGATGAAGGAAAAGGGAACATATAAGGAACTAGGTTGGCTAAGAAACTATTTCATTTGATCCTAATAAGAACATTTATCTTACTCCCTCCCATCTTTCTTCCACCTCCCTGTTCTTCATTTCTGAATTTCCTCTCTCTCCTTTCCTCTCCCTTCCCTCTTTCTCACTGTCTTCCTTCCTTCCTTCCTTCCTTCCTTCCTTCCTTCCTTCCTTCCTTCCTTCCTTCCTTCCTTCCTTCCTTCCTTCCTTAGTATTACTTGAACCATATTTTATTTATGGTCATTTCGCTGAGAAAACTGAGTCTAAAAAGGTCAATAACTTGTATCAGCCAGGTGGCTCAATTGGTTGGAACAGTGTCCAATACACGAAAAAGGTTGCAAGTTTGATTCCTGGTAGGGGCACATACCTAGGTTGCCAGTTCAATCCCGTTTGGGCACATAAGAGAGGCAAACTATTGGATGTTTCTCACATAGATGTTTCTCTCTCTCTCTCTCCCTCTCTCTCTCTCTCTCTCTCTCTCTCATCAATAAATATACCCTTGCCCTAACCGGTTTGGCTCAGTGAATAGAGCGTCGGCCTGTGGACTGAAAGGTCCCAGGTTTGATTCTGGTCAAGGGCATGTACCTTGGTTGCGGGCACATCCCCAGTAGGAGGTATGCAGGAGGCAGCTGATTGATGTTTCTCTCTCATTGATGTTGCTAACTCTCTATCCCTCTCCCTTCCTCTTGGTAAAAAACAAACAAACAAACAAAAAAACAATAAAATATATTTGAAATAAATAAATAAATAAATCCTTGGGTGAGGTTTTAACTTGCACAAGGTCACATGTGTTTGTGATGTGTACCAAGTTCATAAGCCCTTGCTCTTTCTGCTGTACTCCTCTACCAAAAAGAGGACAGGAGGCATGTAGGAGAAGGGAGTGGCATCCATCTATGAAGACAGGGTAAAAGCAGAAGTGCCTCTAATAATACCCTAGAGGCACACCCGATGTCTTTTGGGTAGTAGTTGCACTACCATATTCCAGAACTTTGTTTATTCTTGCCTTCTACTTCAGGAAAATAGTATTGACTATCACCTGGGCTACTGCCTACCTTTCATTCTTGTCTTCCCGACAAGAAGGATCTCAGCCATATCTTTCCCAATGCTTTGACATTGAATTTTCAGAGAGTAATGAACTATGTTGTCTCTTTGAGGGTTGGGATTTTGCCCTCGTTGCTAAACTGCACAGTTTGCTGCACTTTGCTATATTTGCAAATTGTGAAGATGGGAGCAACCTCCTTGGGGACTGATTATATTTTTCAAAAATCTGCATTTTTATAGTATTAACTCTTAAGGAGGCAAAAAAGGACTTACTTATTTCACTAACTGAATATTGCTCTGGGCTTGGTAGGTAAAATTAGGCATTTGTCTTATACCTTTTGGACAAGCAGGTGTTCAAGTTGGCATTAAAAATGTATAACGTGCCCTAACCAGTTTGGCTCAGTGGACAGGAGGCATGTAGGAGAAGGGGGTGGCATCCAGAACTTCGGCCTGCGGACTCAAGGGTCCCAAGTTTGATTCCGGTCAAGGGCATGTACCTTGGTTGCGGGCACATCCCCAGTGGGGGGTGTGCAGGAGGCAGCTGATCAATGGTTCTAATTCTCTATCCCTCTCCCTTCCTCTCTGTAAAAAATCAATATATTTTTAAAAATATATATAACGTACAAGGTTCTATTTCATACAGGGGAGGGTTTCTAAATGCTCTATGGTTGTTTTGCCTTCCCTTAAAATACATTCACCTTGTCATTTTCCTGAGGAAAACGCAAGTACTTGTCCAATGCCAGCAAGTCTACCATGCCCAAGGGCTGGATCCTTCTATCTAGTAATAGTTGCAACTATTTTGTACAGATGGTGTTTATGTGTTTGTTTAAATGCTAAATATTTTTATAACTTGATAAATAAAACACTAGCAAATAGTTTATGGATACACCTTTAAGAATATTGAATGAGAGAATTAACAATGATCAATCAATGATAGTTGCAAAAAGTAAGATTTCAAGTATACGTGCTGATTTATCATATCAACACTTAGAGGCAATGGCGGGAACCAGGGGGATGGAATGCTAGCTTTCCTCTTAGTATTCAAAGGCCTTACTAGCTCTCCTGAACATTGAAGGAGGAAGCACATTTTAGTTATGGCCAAGAAAAAGAACATTTACGAAGCAATTTCTCTTGATTGATGATTGGGAAGAGTGAGGTGCTTCAGATTAAAAAGAAAAAAAAAATCCCACCAATTTGTCAGGACAATGTTGGAAGCAACAAAGTTTCTAATTTGATTTCATTGACTCAACACATCCTGGGAATAACAAGTACCCTGTTATTCCCCAAACAAGGAGAAGGCAGATGCATGCAGAACAGCTGCTTAATAGGAACACTGTCATTTGCTAAAAGAAATGTCTGCTCACATTTCAAAAGCATATTGGGAGTGCGAATAAACCAAGCATAACACCATTTGTTTCTGGAGTACAGCTACAAGGCCATAAACAACCAAGGTAGGAGTAAATACTTTTCTGCTTTTCAACAGGAACATATTCCTGTTTAGCACCCCCTTTACAAATATATTGTTCCTGGATTGGGTTTCTTAAGGACATCTTTATCATTGCCTCTTCGTCAGAAAGGAAGGGACCCATGACCAGCAAGCCTATGCACTGCTGCAGGACCATGGCTGGAGAAGTTGCTGATTGCCTGACTTTTGTACAGTAAGTGGTCATGAGTATGCATCTCATTCTGTGTTTTCCCAGTGTTTGAAGATGGGCTTCACTTTATTAGAGCTGTGTAGGATATCTCTTAGGATTCCAGCATATTCTATTAAAGAAGCAAAGTTAGGGTTAATGTAAAAGAGATATGCAGGCTCAAGGGAGGGTGTTTCAAAGGTTAGCATTACTCAACACCGGAAGCAACTTAGAATCTCCAGGGAAGATTTTATAACATGCTTTGCATGATTTAAATCAGAATCTTTGGAGGTGGGGTCATTAGAACATATTGATTTAAAACTCCCTACATGAGTTTAACACACAACCAAGGATAAAAACCACTGTTCTACATGTTCAAGTTCCTGAATGTGTTTTTATGATCTGTAAGAGAATGGATTTCATTGGGCAAACAGCCTAAAGAAGATGTACAAATAGCCAATAAATATTTTAAACCTCAATTGTAATGAAAGAAATGAAAAGTAAAAGAGCAATGGAAAACCATTTTTGCCCACCATGCTGATGAAGTTTTAAAACTGACAATATTTAACAGGATATAAAGGACATACCAAGTGGTAGCCTTGTCAATGCCCATTACATACCATTGCTATTGTGAGCAGCAATGTGGCAAGGGTGGACTTACCCTCACTCCATTTATAGGGTGTTCTCGGAGTGGTATTATCCATCAGGGTAACTGGATCCCTCCCCATTCTTAATGTTTGTTGATGCTGGCCTAACCTGGTCAATCAGATTGACTTTTATCAATGATTGTGGCACTGAATCCTCTTTGTTGCCCTCTGCAATGTCACTGAAGAATAACATCACTAAGAGCCATCTTGTAACTGCAAGGCTATCAGACTGAAGATGAAACTAACATTGG
Source organism: Myotis daubentonii (assembly GCF_963259705.1). Taxonomy (NCBI): domain Eukaryota; kingdom Metazoa; phylum Chordata; class Mammalia; order Chiroptera; family Vespertilionidae; genus Myotis; species Myotis daubentonii. Next base: position 15,537,981 of record NC_081848.1, on the reverse strand, counting down.
AGGAAACAGTGAAGCTATGACCTTCCAGTTACATAGGTCAATAAATCTTTCTGTGTAAGCCAGTCTGAATTAGTTGTTATTATCTACACTAATAAAAGCAAAACATGCAAATTGGTGTCACTCCACTACACCCACCAGCCAATCAGAGCGACTATGCAAATTAACCCAACAAAGATGGCGGTTAATTTGCATACGCAGGCGCCAAGCAAAGACTGAAGGCTCTGGCAGGAGTAAAGACTGAAGACTGAAGACCGAAGAGGCTTGGCTTCTCCGCTGCGGCACCAAGCCTCACTGGGGCCGCAGCGGAAAGGCCAAGCCTCGTGGCCACAGCGGAGAAGCCAAGCCTCGCTGTGGCCGGAGCAGAGAAGCCTAGCCTCACTGCGGCTGCAGCGGAGAATCCTAGCCTTGAGGCTTGGCTTCTCCACTGTGGCCAGACCAAAGGCCTGGGTCCCAGGTGCCAGAGGAAAACCGGTGCTGGCAGCCAGGGGAAGGAAGGCCTATTGCGCGAATCTTCATGCGACAGGCTTCGAGTTATTACTTAAAACTGAGAGTATGCTGTCTATTTCCTCTGATGAGGCTGCAATAGAGACTAATAAACTGAATTGTTGGAGCTGCATATTGGAAGCAGTCTTGCTAGAGGGCAATTCAGCAATCTAGATCAGAAACCTTAAGAAGAATCACACCCTTTACTCCATAATCCACTTCTAAGAGTTTATCCTCTGGAGATAATCACAGATTGACAGAGATTTGTGTCAGAGAATATTCTAAACAGTTATTATTAAAACCTAAAAATTAGAAATAATCCATGAGATCAACTTAAAAATCTTATATAAGTAAAACTGAGCACATTTATATAGAGCAAACTTTAAAAATCATGTTTTTAACAATATTTACTGTAGATCATAAATAATGTTAAATGAAAAAAATGTACATCTCTGACAGGAAATATAACCCCCCAAAAATAATTATTCTGGATAATGGAATTATACCCCTCTGCATTTTCCAATTTCTCTATACTATGAATGTATTAACTTTATAACCAAGGTGGTGGCGGGGGGTGAGGAGGGGGGTGATTCTTAGCCCACATGATGACAAAGTCCTCTCCAAACCCTATATCTTATTTATCTTTCCCAAGAACCACTCTTTAGTCATTCCAGAGACAATAGTCAAATGACATAAAACTCCCGTTCCAAGGTTTCTAGCCCCTCCATCTGAGCCACATGAACAGTATTCTCAGCAGCCCTAGGAACCAACCCTCATTCTTCCGGGTAATCAGGGGCCTGAATTCCCAGCTCAAAGTCCTTTCTGTGGCCTTACAATCAGGGCTGGGATAGAGCAGGCGAGACAGAATGGGGCCTGGGAAGCTCTCCTGTTCTGCTGCATCTCTAATTCATGGAATTTTTTAAGGACTTATTGTCACTGTTTGACCAACACAAATGACAGCTGGACCTCCTATTTTCACACTCTCAATGCAATTCAAAAGCATTATACTAAAGAATTACTTGAAATCTCTGTTTTGCCAGAGTTAAAGGCCCAGTGAGTGCTCTTCTGTTAGTGCCTTAAAGGAATGACTTCCCCATTCTCTGCCTCTCTTTGCTCTTAAAAATAAGACAAAAATTTCTTTTAAGCAACACATTAAAAGGGGCTTCTCTGGGTTCCAGCAGCTGACATCTCTCGCTCGTGTCACTGCAGAGACGGACAGTTGTCATGCATGCAGTTGTGTTGTACTCAAGTCCAAAGTGGGAAGGAAAAAGGAGAGAGAAGAACAAATAAAGAAAAACATCCCTTACCCTTTGCGTTGCAACAAGTGTTAGCCTATCAGTGGGTCTGAACTGTACAGTGAAGGCGCTGAGCAGTGCCTTCTGTTTGGGGGGAGGCAAAAGCTAAATTCTTTCCTGGTTTCCAAACACTCTGACTCTAAGTCAGCAAAGAAAGTGCTATTGAATAAAGCCGGAGAGGAAAGGAATGCGAGAAGCTCCTTGCAGAGATTCCTCACAGGAATCACACACTGTGGCTAATGCAGGAAGGAGATTAACACTTTGAAACATACTCAAGCTATTGTGGTAATCTGCATCCACTGTGGTTCACACACCAAGTCAGAATTTCTTAAACTTAAATCCCAGTTTATATTCATAGGTCTCCTGTGATACAGTGCGTTTCTAACAGGCTCCCAGGTGACGTGCCACTGGTCCAAGTGTAGACATTTGAATAACAGAGTCCCAGATCAATGAGGCAGATGAGGCTTGCATCTCAGCTATGCGGCTACACCTTCGCTATAGAACCCAGCAGTATGAGGGTTTACGGGGAGCTGGAACTTCCAAGTAGCTTTGTTAGCTTTATGACAGGGGACATGGACAAGAAAGCAGCACAGGAAGCAGTGTAGCCAGTTGGTCCATGATGCCAGCAAACACTTTTTAGATCCAATTGCCCCTTTGTCTCCAGGCCTTTTGTTGCCTTGGAGTTGTAACTAACTGTACCTTAAATTGGAAAAACATAATATCTTGTCTCCAATCTATGTGTAAGAGAGTGAGAAATGGCTGCCCCAGAGAGAGGAGCTAACAGTATTTCTAAAGGTGCCCACAGGGTGTTGGTCTTGCTCTAAGGTGACTGTCCTTGTAATGAGAGTTGAGTGAAAGGTAGAGGGTGAGGGGAGGATTGAGAGATTATCATTTACTAGTGCACTACATGTTAGGATGCACTCCCCTTGGCCTCTCCGGTTTGGACATGTCTTCTGAAATATATTGCTAGAGGTTTTGTTTTTTTCCATAGCTTAAAGCAAATGGCCTGCACCTGCAGAAGGTAAGATGCACACCCCCAGCTGACTCAGGCACTCCCCTCTGCCTGAGTTGTGTGTCCACCAGACATCCTTCTGTCTTCCAAGGATGTCCTGTTGTTCAGGCGGCTCCCCCAGCTGCTGGTGCAACCCGGACCCAGTCCCTGTGTAAGAGAACATAAACACTCCCTCGGTGCTGACACCGACACAAGGGTCCCAGCCGCTGTGAGAGGATGTAATACCGTTTCTTACACTCTCAACGTATCTTGGCCTGGCTCCTGCTGGCTCAGACCTAACACTGCATGCTTACATACCTTGTCTCATTTAGTCTTATGGGAACTCTTTGAGGTAAGTAGAAATGAGACAATTAAAAATGCAGTAACAGTATTGCCAACCACGTTTCTAAATTCTCACAACCGAAGGTAATGGAGATGAGATTCAAATCCAAATCTTTCTGATTTACCCTTCACATTAAGAGCCCTCTGACCCCAAATGCCTCCAGCCAATATCCAGCATGCTCATCATTTGAGTAATTGCTTACAAGCCTTTTGAAAACAAGTCCTCTTTGTTGAGTGTGAAGGGCTCCATGTTTGCTAGCTGGTGTTATTTAGATCACAGCTGAATAAATGAGAAAAGATCATAGCTCAGAAGGTACAAATAGCAGTGGGAATAATTGACATGATTCTAGAAAAAGGTCCACTACTGACAAAGAGAGGAAATAGGGCTCAGAGGAGGAAGCTCTGGGCAGTCCGAGGGCAGCAGATGCCCCCAAATGGGGTGATGACATCCAGAGGGAAGCAAGGAAGGAAGCCAAGAATGCCTGCTGGCCTCTCAATTTTCCCAGGGTTCTTCCTCACCAAGCCGTGCCAACACCTTGGGACCCAGCCCTCAGAGCTTCTCTGCTCCCTGGGATTCTGGGACTCACTCAGAATTCCATGGATCATGAAGGCCAGACTATCCCATCAGCTCCAAAGAGAATTGAATGGGCCTCAAACTCCCAGAAATTTAATCAGAACACAAAATACTCCAGGACTTGGCTGCCTCACCTTTGGTCTGGGTTGGCTGTATTGAGCCCTTGTAGAAGTTGCCAGACAAAGCTGGTTTTCAGAGAGAGAAAAATGAAGCAGTTATACAGTAAGAATCAAAAAGAAGACACCATGTGAATCTAAGGACTGATGTGAGACAGGTTGGCCAGCCATCAGGCTGCCGGGGCTCCCATTGGCTGTCCAGTTTCTGGCTCCAGTCACCTGTGAGGCTGGTTACCTTCCCTGCTCTGAATGGCATCCTGTGTCTTAGGAATTAGGCTTCATTTATATTTAAGTAACTTTAGGTGGGTTCTTGTTACTTGTGACCAAGCATTTTCTGACCAAGACAATGATCTCAATTGGCCCGCTTTACCCCTCAAAGGTTATTTCAGTTTCCCTGTTCTGCTTTTCACACACAGAGCAGCTCCTCATCCAAAACCACACGGTTGACTCCAGTTAGCTACTGCTCATCAGTAGCTAGTCCCCAGCAAAGGGGTTTCTCGTTAGTAAGTTCTATTGCGCTAAAGGGCAGTCACATGTAACTGGTCAATTTTAATCAAATTAATTGCTCACAAAGTCAAAAAAGTACAGGTTTAACTTTGTCCATAAAAATTGCTCTCAGCTGATAAAAAGGCATTTTATTTAAATTGTTAAAAGTATATGTTTAGTGCAAATCTATTTCAATTACAAGAAGCTAAAGAGAACTCTGACTATCAAATCCCTCTGCAGTAATGTCAACCCATTAAGTCAGAACAATTTACTTTCTATCCATTGCAATCATGAATGCAATAATGAGGTAGGGAACAATAAAGACCAGGAATAATTTAATTTCAAAGAAGTGAGCCAGAATTCTAATTATATCCTCTCTCATTCCTATAATTTACCTTTGATCTTCTATAGTGTAGATTTTAAATAAAATTTCTGTGCAAAGTAAGCAATGAATTAGAATTCCATGCAAAATCTCAATATGGTGAGGATGTTTCTACTGATGACTAGTTCCAAGGAACATCTGTTGCATAGCTGGCACATTGGAAATTCCAGATTTTAAGGGCCAGCAATACATAATCAAATACATTGACCCTATGTTCCAAGCTCAACATACTGATAGATGCATAAAGCATATTTTTATTAAAAGTGGCCCACATTTTCCATTTTTATTTGTAGTCTTGATGACCAACTCACAGCACCCCAAAAATACTGTCACAGTTTTCAATATATATATAATTCAATGGTCACCATTAGTTATGGCACTGGGTAGTACCTGGGAATTTGGTTTTAGCCTGAGGCACCTCAAAATTCATTGTTTACTCCAAGAGCTCTAGAATTTCTGAGAGTCAGGGATTCTTTGAAGTGGCTCAAATATGTAACTGGATCTTATGACTCTAGACCACCTAAATCAAACCTAGACTTATAAATCCAAGGGAACTGACTAAAAACTCCCAGCTAACCCCATGTTCAAACTACCTTATAATGCATTCAGAAATTTAAGAATACTTATATGAATGATGATAAGAAGGTTTGTATTGACATTCTAGAGTTTTAAAAGCATTTTCATATATATTATTTCATTTGTTATTCTCAAGAACCATGTAATATAGCACTTATCCATATGTTCATTTTAAAGATGAGGAAACTAGGACTCAGAGAATCTGTCACTAGTCCCAAAGCTAGTAAGTGGAAGAATTAGGATCAAAATCTAGGTATTCTGATTCTCAATCCTATATATTTCCACTACTATATTTGATATCCATTTATTTGAATCCATTTTTTCCTCATGTTTTAAATCAATGTCATCCAAGATACAGCAAAATCATTAGTTCCCAAATTCCAGGTTGCTCAGTTGAAGTTCATCACAACTTCTGTTTTTTTTCCTTTTCTTAAAATGCGCAGTGTTGTGGCATCATGGGAATTTGTTTAATTTTCTGGGTTGAAGCAACCCAACTCTGAGTAACTAAAGGGCCTCTCGTGCCCTCTTCCCCACCTCCACCCTACCCGGAAATAGGACAGCATATTACCCCTTCTTAGGGCTAGTGGGTCAAGGCAATGCAAGGCCCTCTTGTGTTCTATAAGAATTATTTTCTCATTTTTTCTTTGAGTCCCTCAAAAATGTAGTTTCTCAGATGAGAGAGCCCGCACCACCACCTAGTAAACAGAGTATTGGACTCCAGTTCCCCACTTAGTATGCATAGAAATTACATGATCTCTGCATTTAGCAATGTCTGTCCTGGACAGCTCTGCCTTTTGGAGCTTGCGTAATGGACCTTGCTTAACCCCATTATTCTTTTCCATACAAATGGAATAACCACCCCTACTCCACATAGCTATAGTGAGCTGCGCCTGGCCCACAAACAGTCAGTCACCTTTCTCCTCCTGTTTTCCACAAATGTTATAGACTTGGGGAAGTACAAAATTCATCAGATACCTCTTAAGTGCCTCTATGATGGTTGGCATGCAGAAGGTACTATGTGAAAGGGCGAGGACTACGCCCTCCATCTTGCCCCAGGGTAACAGCTATGCCCCCCATCTTACCGTGGCCATGTGCTCGGCAAGGCTTCTTCCCGGAAGCCCAAGCCTCTGCTAACCACAGCCAGGGCTTCTTTAAACTAACCAATGACAATCAAGGGAAGTTGCCATAGATATGACCACATCCTGTGTAACAAGACACCAACTTGTGCCTGTCCAATTGGCAGGGCCCACAGTCCTTTCTCCTCCCCTTACTCCAACCCCCCTATAAAACCTCTCTCCACACAGAGTTCTCTCTCTCTGCCACTTGGCTTGCCATTGTGTTGGTGAGTGTGGTGGATGGGGAGCTCGAATAAAGACTCTTTGCTTTTGCATCAGATACGGCTGGCTCCCTGGTGCGGTCTATTGGGGATCTTGAAATCTGGGCATAACACTATGTAAGTACACACTGAATGAAACTGAGAACTGTAGGGCATTAATTCCTTATTTCAGCTGCAGATTAAGGGGGAAACAATAGTTAGTATTGACTTCAGTATTTATGAGCTAAATTATCAGTTTCTTCTTAAACTGTCATTTAAATGAATACATATACCACTCCCCTTAGGCATTGGCAAGGTGTTTTCCCATGTTGAAATGAACTTGAGACATAGTAGACGTGGCTCTTACATGGTACCATAAGAACAACATTCTAGTACCTGCCTTGTTAAAACTACTGTGATCTCCATATGCCATCTTAATCTTTAGGGTTCAAGTTACCCTAAAGATTAGGGTAATTAGTGTGATAAAATGTACACATTAAATCCTCTTCAAAGTTGCTTTTAGCCCTATATTTTGAGATTCTTCCTTCAATTCAAAGTGAAGTCTTAAATGATCAAAATATCATAGCTTGGCTAACAAATCATTGCATTACGTTATCATTAATTTTACAATGTTCTTCTAAGAGTGAAGTCAACCAGGGATAAAAATCACTATTGAATTTTTATTTTGATTGTTAATTTTAGGGTTCATGATTTTACATTTTGGTTTATTTTCAAGTCAAACTATTCAAATTGTTAATTTAGTTAAATTAAGAAAACTTTCTTCTGAAAAAATCCAATCTCTTACATTTAATCTACAGAAGAACACAATGATATAGGTACCCAAATTTTAGTCTGTTCCTACTCTGAGCTTCCAGTTTTCACTCTTCCAGATTGTAGAGATATAATGTTTTTATTGCCTGAAAAACAAACAATATTCTTTAACTTCAGGTCCATTACTCTGATCAATTTAAAGAAAACTCATTTTAAAAATTGTCTATCCTTGCTGTATTCAGTTTCTCTGCCCTTATTGTCTCTTTTTTATTTTTTATTTCTTTATTGATTAAGGTATTAAACATGTGCCCTATCCCCCCATTAATCTCCCCCACACACACACTCACGCCCTCATCCCCCTGGTGTCTGTGTCCATTGGTTATGCTTATATGCATGCATACAAATACTTTGATTGCTCTCTCCCCCTTACCCCAACCTCCTCTACCTCCCTTCTGTGGTTTGATGGTCTGATCGATGCTTCTCTGTCTCTGGATCTGCTTTTGTACATCAGTTTATGTTATTCAGTATATTCCACAAATGAGTGAGATCATGTGATATTTATCTTTCTCTGACTGGCTTATTTCACTTAGCATAATGCTCTCCAGTTCCATCCATGCTGTTGCAAATGGTAAGAATTCCTTCTTTTTTTACCGCAGCATAGTATTCCATTGTGTAGATGTACTACCATTTTTTAAGCCACTCATCTGCTGACGGACACTTAGGCTGTTTCCAAATCTTAGCTATGGTAAATTGTGCTGCTATGAATATGGGGGTGCATATATCCTTTCTGATTGGTGTTTCTAGTTTCTTGGGATATATTCCTAGAAGTGGGATCACTGGGTCAAATGGGAGTTCCATTTTTAGTTTTTTGAGGAAACTCCATACTCTTCTCCACAGAGGCTGCACCAGTCTGCATTCCCACCAGCAGTGCACAAGGCTTCCTTTTTCTCTGCAAACTTCCCAGCATTGTCATTAGTTTATTTGTTGATGATAGCCATTCTGACAGGTGTGAGATGGTACCAAATCGTTGTTTTGATTTGCATCTCTTGGATGATTAGTGACTTTGAGCATGTTTTCATATGTGTCGTGGCCTTTGTTATGTCCTCTTTTGAGAGGTATCTATTTGCCCATTTTTTGATTGGGTTGTTTATCTCCCTTTTGTTAAGTTGTCATTGTCTCTTAAACCCATTTTAGTCAGGCTTTCTTCCCCGTCACTCCACACTGACATCTGGTCCCACCAATGATTACCATGTTGCTAAGTGCAATGAAGGAGTCTCGGAACTCATTCATCTTTATCTGTTTTAGTGTTAGCTTATCACTCCCTCTGTAACTTCTTTTGCCTGGCTTATAGCACACCACACATTCCTGGTTTTCCTTCTATCTCACTGGCTACTCTTTCTTAGACTCCCTTGCTAGTTACTTGTCCTATTCACAACCTCTGAATATTGGGGTAATCCTTGTTTTATTTAAACTTGTTTCATTGGTGATCTCATCCAGTCTTATGACTTTATATACCATCTATATGTTGATAACTCAAAAGTTTATCTCTGCAGCATAGATTTTTCTCTCTAACTTCTAGTCTCATATGCAGACACATCTCAAAGATGTTGCAGGTTTGGCTCTGGACCACTGCAATAAAGCAAGTATCACTTTAACTTGAGTTGTAATCTTCTTGCCAGTGGAGAGTTTTGCCTTCAATATATAAAAATGCAACACTCATGGAGAACAACAAAGCACAATGAAATAAGGTATACCTGTATCCAACTGCTACTCAACATTTTTACTTGAATTCCAATAAATACCTCAAATACATGTCTAAAACTTGATCTTACCTCAAAACTTGCTTCTCTCATAGTCTTCCCCATCACAATTAATGGCAAATGGATCAGCTCAAAACTGTAGAGTTATCTTTTAATTTTCTCTCTTTCTCCTACCACATATCTCATCCATCAGCAAATCCTGTTGACTTTATCCTCAAACTATATTCGGATTCTGAGCTCTTCTTATTACTCTATACCACTGCTAACAAACCTCAATCAAGCCACATGATTTCTCACCTAGATTACTAAACAAAACGTCTCCTATTTCTCTCTAATTTTATCCAGAAAATTTGCCCGGTAGCCTAGATTATCCCATTGAAACATAACACAGATCATGCTTTAAAGTTCCAAAGATTCTAGATATCACTCGGAGTTAAAGCAAACATACACACAAAAAGGTAAAAGCTCTGTCCCCTAATTACCTTGTTAATCTCACATTCTTTCTCTCATTTGTTTCATTTTAGCCAGAATGGTCTCCTTGATGTTCCTGTATGGGGCCAGGCACATTCCCTCCTCAGGGCATTTGCACATGCTGTTTACTCAGCCTAGAGTTCTCTTCTCAGATGTTTATACAGCTTGAAACCTCATCCCTTTTGCGTTTTGGGTTGATTGCCCCTTCTGAGTGAGTCCTTCCTAATGAGTCTGTTTAAAATTGCAACTTGCTTACCATCCACTGAATACTCCATAACTTCCTCCCCTGCTTTATTTTGTCCATAGCGTTTCCCCTTTCTAATGTACTGTACTATAATCTACTTGTTTGCTTACTGTCCTCAGGAGGGTGATGATTCGTTTTTGCTTTTCTCATTGCTATAGCCTCAGCTCCTTAATGGTACCTGACACAGTGTAGGTGCTCACTGAATGTGTTGAATAAAATTTTAGTTATATAGAGAGTTTGCCTGCTAGTGTGCAATGAGACTTATCTACAAAGCATTTTTCTGAAAGTCTGAAATGTAGAGCCTGTTTGTTTTTCCTTCATGAACTCTTTAGAATCCCACATATAGTAGGGATGAGGAGCAAGCCACAATGATCAAAATGTAATTCCAGGTCATTTCACAGTAATTTCTCCAAATAACAGGTTACTTGTTTCTTTCTTTAAAAAAAAAAACATGTATTTTTGCCCTAACTGGTTTGGCTCAGTGGATAGAGTGTCGGCCTGTGGACTGAAAGGTCCCGGGTTCAATTCCAATCAAGGGCATGTACCTTGGTTGTGGGCACATCCCCAGTAGGGGGTGTGCAGGAGGCAACTGATCGATGTTTCTCTCTCATCAATGTTTCTAACTCTCTATCCCTCTCCCTTCCTCACTGTAAAAAAAAAAAAGTATTTTTTATTGATTTCAGAGAGGAAGGGAGAGGGAGAGAGAGATTGAAACATCAATGATGATAGAGAATCATTGATTGGCTGCCTCCTGCATGCCTCCCACTGGGGATCGAGCCTGCACTCTGGGCACGTGCCCTTGACCAGAATTGAACCCAGGACCCTTCTGTCCACAGGCTGACACTATATCCACTAAGCCAAACCGGCTTGGACTCATTTGTGTTTTTTTTTTAAATTAGATCATGTCATTGCCTCCTACCCAAATTGTTAAAGGTCAAACTGTCCAGTTCTGTTTCAGCTTCAGGCACTTTGAGCTAGCAGTCTTGTTGTGCATTTGGGCATAGTTGTTGCTAACAAGAGAAAAAAGCAAACATAAGTAGGTTTGTTCCACTTACTCAGTTTTTAGGACTTAATTCAAACCCCACCTCTCCTCTGAAGTTTTTCTGGAACTCAATAATAAATAACTTTTCCTCATTTTGTCATCCCGCTAATATTCCTACTATAGCACCTGAAATATGTTATTGTATGTATTTGTTTTTAAGTCTGTCTCTTCCATTAAAATGCAGGTCCTTGAGGTTGTTGATCTTCATAATCCTAGTGCCTTGATAGGGACTAACATATAGTAGACTCTCAGAAAATATTGGTCAAATGAATGAAGTGAATAGGTGAATGATCAGTGACCAATTGGTTAAGTGTTGCTTGTCAGGCTCATAGAGAGAATACAAATGAAGTTAATTGGAGAGATAATAGTAAGTATTACCATCATTACCACCATCATCACCACCATCAGCACCATCAAAGAACTGTTTTAAGCCAGATGCTGTGCTAGGAATGGGTTCTACATAGGACATTAATCATCAAATTGAAGAGATAGGCTTGAGTGTAGAAAGGTAAATAACAATAAAAGAGAACATAGGATAAATGACAAGGAGATAGACAGACAGAAGAACAGTAGAAGTTCAGATGAGGGTGATCAAGGAGAATTGTGTCTTGTAAGACAAAATGACTAAGCTGCTTGGAGGAGGGAGTGCCTCTCAAGCAGGTGTGACCAGATCAAACTTCAGAGAAAAGGACTATCTGTTTCCATCCTTAAGTGAGGCATATTAGAAAAATGGGGATATTTGGTTAGACTCATTTTTTATTTTCAAAGGCCAGGAATGCTTGGTTTACACAAAATAAATGAGACATGATGGAAAATGTGGAATCAAAAGAACTCAAGTTCTAGCTCTTCCAGGTTTAAGATTTTGATCTTAAGATTCTGCTTCTTTGAGTACAGCCTCTTGTCATATAAATGTGTAGCATAAATATAGTAGATTATATGGAGGTGAGCTCTTTAAAATTATAAGTGCATGTTACCATAAAAATTTTTAATCATTTTTTATTTTTCAATTACAGTTGACATGTCCTATATAATAAAAGAGAAACATGAAAATTAACCATCCCTCTGCTACACTCGCAAGCCATGACCACAAGCCATGCCTACCAGCCAATGAGGAGTGAGTATTCAAATTAATCCAACAAAGACGGTGGGTAATTTGCATACACAGAGCAGAGTGGGAGAGCTGGCAGCTTGGGGGGACATGGTTCCCTTGGTCACTCTCCCTGTCACTCCCTTGGGGGGATGTGGCTCCCTTGGTCACCGGATGGAGAGCAGAGCAGGAGAGCCAGAGGCTTGGGGGGATGTGGCTCCCTCGGTCAGGGAGCACTAGGAATTCTGGGAATAGTAGTTTTGGTGGCAGCCCCAGGACTGGAAGCAGAAGCCCAGAGCTCAGGGAGCCCCAGGAATGCTGGAAATCGTAGTTCTGGTGGGAGACGGATCTCCTAGACACTAGAGCAAAGTGAGCCTGGAGCAAGTTACTGTTGTGGTTGGGGATGGAGGGAAAGCAAAGCTGAAAGACATAAGTAAAATCAGAGTGTTTAGGAAAAATTAAAGTAAAGATATCCTAAAACTTCCAGGAAATCTCCACCAATAGAGCAAAGAAAAAAAAAAGCCTCTATTATTCTGTGAGCAACAAACCAAACTGGGTTGGGGGGTCTCAGACAATTCGCTCATATGATTTCAAAGACAGACAGGAACTCCCAGATTGGAGAGGGCTCCCCTGAGGGCTCCCAGATTGGAGATGGTGCAGGTTGGGCTGAGGGACCCCCCTCCACCCCCTCACACCCTCCCCCGCCCCCCGCAGTGCATGAATCTTCATGCACCGGGCCCCTAGTAACATTATATTAGTTTCAGTTGTACACCCCAGTGAATATACATTATATAACTTTCTAAGTGATCATCCCAATAAATTTCATACCCACCTGACATCATAGAGTATTACTGACTGTGTTGTACTTTACATCCCATGACTATTCTGAAGATTAGATAACACAATCAAGGTATTTGTTAGCAATGATGAGCTGCCTGCTTTCCTACAGACTTCACCTACTCCTAAATGTAATGTGACTCACGGGATATAACCAAGATGGGTACTTCTACAATGCTGCTGGGATAATGTAACCATAGCCAAGACTCACAGAGAACTCATTGAGTGCTAGGTATTTTGTGAAGTACTTTATATGGTCACCTCACTTAATCTTAGCAGATTTAGTATTATTATTATCCCTGTTTCACAGATGAGGAAACTGAGATTCCAATGCTATAAACCTGGCATATGGTCCCCAAAGACAGCCCTTTAACCACCATGCTTAATTGCTCTGAAAAGACTCTAACCAAGTAAATTAAAGTCATGACTCATAATAAAAACTATAGCGTCTTCACTTTGATATCCCAAAACCCGCCCCCCCCCAAAAAAATAACTCCCATGGGTTTAAAATCACACAACAAATACATTAACAAAATAAAACCACCAAGTTATTTTCTAAGTAGCAGATATGAGCTTCTGCAGCAAACAAAGGAGGTAAAATCAAAACCCCAACAGAAATTGCATGTTGTGGAGCCTACTAAACTATGAACTTATCATAACATTGCATGAGAAAGTATAATCACATTTCCATGTTCTGCCTATGCAGAGAAAGGAAACAGACAAGGTTTCAACTGGAAAACATTTAAGAAATGTTATTTTAGTATAATAAATTTTCTAAGGTTATCATCTAAGGGAAAGAATAGTTCATGAGTAAAGAATGTTGGCAACTCAAAAGAATTCTGCACATTTTTTCTCTGATGTCAAATGTACTATTGGGTGTGCAGTTTAAACAGTCCAAAGATTCCTTAAAATCATGACGAAAATGACGTGTTGCAGAGGCTGTCTATCCTACCCCAAAATGGGAAGTGAGTCTGTAAAGATGATAAAGACAAACTCTTTCCTTAGGGCAAGGCACTCTATGGACTAGTCAATTACCTTTGTTTCTTCCATGAGGCATCATGAGCAGAAAAGAAGATAGGACTCAGCTCATGTGTGTTTGCCACCTCAGTGTCTAGCACCTAGCCTGACAGCCAGGTTACAGTGGAAGTCTGCAAGGGAGGGAGAGCGAGAGCAAGAGTCTTGGCAGTGAAGACAGCCTGTATATCCTAGCTTGATAATGTCATATCAAAGTTGAAGAACTTAGGAGGAGTCTTTTTAAATTTAACTACATCATTTTCTAATTGTCTATAGGAGTCAGAGTTTTATCATACTTCATAGGCTTTCAGAAATTGACTTAAAGGTATAACATAATAAATTTGAGTCTGCAGAGTTGTATGCAAATCAGTTCAAGAATTCACTAGATGAGAAAAGAGTTTTGGTTTTTGTTTTGAATGCAACAAACCTCTTGTATCAACCAAAGTGTTTCACTGCAAGGAGGGGGGGGGGTATTATATATGACATATATTAAGACATTTATCACATGGAATTGACTTATGTCATTGTAGGGACTGTCCAGGCAAATACAAACTCTGTAGGGCAGGTCACCAGGAAGGGCACTCTGGAACTCTTGGGCACCAGCTAAAACTGCAGTCAACTAATAGAATTTCCTCTTCCTCAGAGAAGCCTGAGTTCTGCTCTTTGTGCCTTTTAGCTGCTTCAGTCAGGGCCACCGGATTATTTGGGATGGTCTCTTTACTTAAGTGTCACCTGGTTATGAACATTAATGACTTCTACAAAATGCGTTCACACAACACCTGGATTAGTGTTTAATGGAATGAGTAAGGACTGTAGCCTGCTGAGGTGACACATCAAACTGTCCATCTACTTCCCTTTTCCAAAGTCAGCTGTTTCTCCCTGGAGTTTTGAACTTGTCCTTTCAGCTATGTTCTAGCAGACCTCCCTTCCACTGGGAGGTCCATTTCACTCTTCTCAGATGCTCTTTCTCAGTAAAGATGAAATCTCACCGACAATTTTCTTTCAGCTGAGTTATTTGTACAGGTGCTTAAAGTGCTGCAATAGAGTGTTCTAGTTCTTCCGTTGAGTTTTAACTGGCAAATACCTTCAAAGGTGGGCTTCAGAGTGTTTTTTGGTGTGTGTTTTTTGTTTGTTTGCTTTTTTAAGAATAGTGGGGTTTTTTAAATTTAGAGAGAAAGGGAGATGGAGAGAGAGAGAGAGAGAGAGAGAGAGAGAGAGAGAGAGAGAGAGACATTGATGTGAGAGTGCAACAGCAATGGGCTGCCTCTTGCACATGCCCTATCCGGATCCAGCCGCAACCTGGGCATGTGCTCTGATTGGGAATCAAACTGGCAACCTTCTTGTGAATGGATTATGCCCAACCAACTGAGCCATACTAACCAAGACCAGGATTTCACTTAATAAAGCTTTTTATTTTTGGTTAATTTTAGATTTGCATGCAATTGTAAGAAATATTATAGAGACCTCTATGCCTTTTGCTTAGTTTCTTCTAATAGTAGCATCCTACAAAACTATACTACAATATCACAATCAGTATATTGACATTGATACAGTCAAGATACAACATGTTTCATCATAACAATCCTATTTGTTGCCTTCTTATAGTAATACCCACCTCCCTCCCTCTCCCGCTTTTCCATTCCTAACCCTTGCCAATCACTAACCTATTCCCCATTTATATAATGCTGTCATTGCAATAATGTTATATAAATGGAATTATGCAGTATGTAAGCTTTTGGGGATTTTTTTGTACTTGGCATAATTCTCCAGCATTTTATCCAGATGGTTGATTATATCAATAGTTTATTCCATTCTTGGTAATATTCTGTAATGTGAATGTGCACAGTGAATGGATTAACCACTCACTCATTAAAGAATATCTGGGTTGTTTCCAGTTCGGGCAGTTAGAATAAAGCTGTAATGAGCACTTGTGTACAGTGTGTGTGTGTGTGTGTGTGTGTGTGTGTGTGTGTGTTTATAAGTTTTCATTTATCTGCAATAAATGACCAAGAGTAGAATTGCTGAGTTATATGGTAGTTACATATGTAGGTTGTTATTTTTGTTTTTGATATAATTTATATGCCATAAAATGTATCCTTAAAGTGAACATTCAGTATTTTTAGTATAGTCCTAGGGTTTTACAACCATCACCACTATGGAATATACCACTAAGTTCCCGAATGTTTATATCCCCTCTATAAGAAACCCCATATCCATTAGCAGTTACTCTCCACTTTGTTCCTCCCACCACCTCTGACAACCCCTAATCTACTTTCTGCTTCTATGGATTTTGCTGTTCTGGTTATTTCATACAATATATGAACTTTGTGTCTAGCTTTAGCATTATGTTTTCAAGCTTCATCCATATTGTAGCATGTATCTGCACTTTATTCCTTTTTATAGCCCAATAATATTCCATTTTATGAATATATCAAAGTTTTTGTTTATCCATCATCAGTTGATGAACATTTGGGATGTTCCTACCTTTTGGTAGGAGCCAAAGTTTCCTAATGACATTCACATACAAGTTTTTATGTAAACATATATTTTTACAAAATTCGTGTTGGGGGTGGGGGTAGGTTCCTCAGCCTGGCCTGCACCCTATCGCAATCGGAGACCCCTTGAATAGGGTCCCTAGGCCTGGCTGGCGATCAGAACGTATGGGGGTTTTCCTTCACCTGGCTGCCAGCAGCTGGCCCCGCCCCCACCACTGCCACTGCTTGCCATCTGTGTGGCACTGCTCCACCTCCCCTGCCGCCAGACACCTCCCTCTGTGAGCAACAGGTGTGGGGAGTGATCGCTTGGCTGGCCTGGGCCTCCCTCTGTGGGGTGATTGTGGGGCGATGGTGGGCCCCTGACCAATTGCATCGCACCACCTTGATTGGCCGGCACCAGTGCACGTCATAGCGTGGTCGTCAGGAAGGTCATTCTGCTGTTCAGTCGTTCGGTCAATTTGCATATTCCACTTTATTATTATAGATATATTTTGAAGTGTTTTTGTGCCTCTTGTCAAAAATTAGTTGGACATATTTATATGGGTTTATTTCTGGGTTCTTCATCCTGCTCCATTGATCCATGTGTCTAGCCCTCTGCCCAATACTACACAGTCCTGATTATTGTTAAGAAAAACTTGAAATTTTATAATGTCTTAAAATTCTTCATACTTTCTTTTTTGTTTAAAAGTTGTTTTAGTTATCCTGCTTTTTTTCCCCTCTCTAAATGTTAGGATAATCTTATATATTCTTGCTGGGATTTTGATAAAAATTGTATCAAATTTGTATATGAATTTGGGGATAATTGATGAACTTATACTATGTTTGTTGAGTCTTTAAATCAATATGGTATATTTTTCCATTTGCTTACATTTTATTTCTTTCATCTGCATTTTTTTCAGCATAAAAGTCTTACGTGTGTTTTGTTAGATTTACACATATTTTGTTCTTTTTTTCTCCTGTGTGTGTGCAATTTCAAGTGTAATTGCATTTTTTATTTTGATGTCTATGTGTTCATTGCTAATATGTAGAAATACAATTAATTTTTGTATATTTATCTTGTATTTTGTAACCTTGATGAATTCATTTATTAGGTGCAGAAATTGTTTTATAGATTTTTTGGGAATTTTCCACATTGGCAATCATGTCATCTGCAAACAAGGGCTATATTGTTTTACCCCTTCCTAATTTGTATGTCTTTATTTCCTTTTAATACCTTATTCACTGACTAGAACTTCTAGCATTATCTCAAATAAAAGTGGTGAGAACAGACATTCTTTGCTTGTTCCTGATCTTAAGGGAAGGGCATTTAGTCTTTCACAATTAAGTACAGTGTTAGCTATAGGGTTTGGCAGATGCTCTTCATTAAGTTGAGGACGTTCCTCTCTACTCATAGTTTTTTGAGAGTTTTAAAATTATAAATTGGCATTTAAGTTTGTCAAATGCCTTTTCTACATAAATTGACATGATCAAATTTTTTTCTTTATTAGCCTCTTTCTGTGGCAGATTACATTGATTGATTTTTGAATACCAACCTTGCATCACCAGAATAAACTCCACCTGGTCATAGTGCACAGTTCTTTCTCTGTATTGCTGGATTCTACTTGTTAATATTTTGTTAAGGATTTTTACATCTGTATTCATGAGGGATATTCATCTGTAGTTTTCTTTTCTATTTTTTTGTACATCTTTGTTGGATTTTAGTACCAGAGGCTCACAGTCTAACAGGAATCAGAAATAGGAAACATAACAAATACAATATGGCAAGTGCACTAGGAAAGGCCAATACAAGGGTCTATGGAAATTCAGAAGGAATCATTGAGGAGATGAATCAACAGCATTCTTAAGGATGGAAAATGCCAAGGGAAAATGGTAGAAAAGAGCATTAAGATGGAGAACAGCAAGGATAAAGGCACACAGGCATGAATAAGCATTGCATTTAGAAGATAAGGAATAATTTGATGTGCTCAGACATTACAGGAGACTTTTGGTCAGATTCCCCTCTAAGTGGCTAAAAAGACATCTCCTGAGATTCAGCACATTTTAATAATCTTTTCCCTTTTTTATGTAAAAAAGAATTAAATTTACAATTCATTATTAGTAAATAATTGCACCGAGATCTGTATATCCATTTGCAAAACTAATAATAATAATAACAATAAACTAAAATACAAAAATCACATGTACTTGTAACAAATTTATATTGAAACCTTGCATTGTCCCTATGATGGCTTCTCTCTTTCCAAAAGTTGTCCCAGCTTGTTGCTTTCTGTAGCTGTGAAAGTAGGAGTGATGTGCCTACTGAATATTTCCTATGAAGAATCCCTATGATTGGACGTTGAACATTATAGTCAATCATGTCTTTCCCAGGGGATGCTAAATAAAGGGTCACTACACTTCTCATTGAAGCACACATCATGTTTGGGGCAAAACTTCTTATGGAATGAAAAAATATTTGACAAATAAAAAGAATAAATTTTATAAGCAAAAAGCTGAAACCTGACATTATCTGAATATTTATTGTACAATATTATTTGAGACAGTGACCAATTTCTAAGCACATCTGGGCTCCTGAAATCTCCTTCTCATGGTTCACTTAGGCCTGGACCAGAGAAAGGAATTAACCTTGATTTTTGGCCAATGCCTGAAACTCAGTGGCATTGGGTGTGTGAGAGGGAGGGTAGGAATCAGGGCCATTTGGAGAGGATCAGATTATAAGGGTCATGTATGTTTTTTGAAAATTTAATACTCTTTGTTTTAAGCAGTGAAAACTAGAGAGGGATTGTATTTCACTAGATTAATTAAGACAGTATGTGGATGGACTTTAGAAAAGAAGGCCAAAGGCCAGAAGACTAATTAGATGATGAAAATGACTTAGGCAAGAAAGAAGAGTATCAGAAAAAGCATTTGACAAAATTCAACACCCATTTTTGATAAAAACTCTCAGCAAGGTGGGAGTAGAAGGATCATACCTCAACATAATAAAAGCCATATATGACAGGCCCACAGCCAACATCATACTCAATGGACAAAAACTAACACCATTTCCCCTAAGAACAGGAACAAGACAGGGATGCCCCCTCTCACCACTCCTGTTCAACATAGTACTGGAAGTGTTAGCCATTGCAATTCGGCAAGAAGAAGAAATAAAAGGCATCCAAATTGGAAAAGAGGAAGTAAAACTGTCCTTATTTGCAGACGACATGATAATATACATACAAAACCCTAGAGATTCCATCAAAAAGCTACTAGACTTAATACATGAATTTGGCAATGTAGCAGGATACAAAATTAACCCCAAGAAATCTGAGGCATTTCTATACACCAATAGTGAACTTTCAGAAAGAGAGATTATAAAAACAATCCCGTTTACCATTGCACCAAAAAAATTAAGCTACCTAAGAATAAACTTAACTAAAGAGGTAAAAGACCTCTACTCAGAAAACTACAGGACGTTGAAAAAAGATATAGAGGAAGACATAAACAGATGGAAGAACATACCGTGTTCATGGATTGGTAGAATCAACATCATTAAAATGTCCATACTACCCAAAGCAATCTATAAATTCAACGCACTTCCCATTAAAATACCAACGGCATACTTCAGAGATCTAGAACGAACTCTCCAAAAATTCATCTGGAATAAAAAAAGACCCCGAATAGCTGCAGCAATCCTGAAAAAGAACAAAGTAGGTGGGATCTCAATACCAGATATCAAGTTGTATTACAAAGCCACTGTTCTCAAAACTGCCTGGTACTGGCACAAGAATAGGCATATAGATCAATGGAATAGAATAGAGACCCCAGAAATCGGCCCGAACCAATATGCTCAATTAATATTTGACAAAGGAGGCAAGAACATACAATGGAGCCAAGATAGTCTCTTCAATAAATGGTGCTGGGAAAATTGGACAGATATATGCAAGAAAATGAAACTAGACCACCAACTTACACCATACACAAAAATAAACTCAAAATGGATAAAGGACTTAAATGTACGATGGGAAACCATAAAAATTCTAGAAGAATCCAAAGGCAACAAAATCTCAGACATATGCCGAAGCAATTTCTTCACTGATACAGCTCCTAGGGCACTTGAAACTAAAGAAAAAATGAACAAATGGGACTACATCAAAATAAAAAGCTTCTGCACAGCAAAAGAAACCATCAACAAAACAACGAGAAAACCCACTGTGTGGGAAAACATATTTGCCAATGTCATATCTGATAAGGGCCTAATCTCCAAAATTTATAGGGAACTCATACAACTTAACAAAAGAAAGATAAACAATCCAATCAAAAAATGGGCAAAGGACCTAAATAGACACCTTTCAAAAGAGGACATCCAGAAAGCCAAGAGACATATGAAAACATGCTCAAAGTCACTAATCATCCGAGAGATGCAAATCAAAACCGCAATGAGGTACCATCTCACACCTGTCAGACTGGCTATCATCAACAAATCAACAAACGACAAGTGCTGGAGAGGATGTGGAGAAAAAGGAACACTTGTGCACTGCTGGTGGGAATGCAGACTGGTGCAGCCACTATGGAAGACAGTATGGAGTTTCCTTAAAAAACTGAAAATGGAACTCCCATTTGACCCTGTGATCCCACTTCTAGGAATATATCCCAAGAAACCAGAAACACCAATCAGAAAGGATATATGCACCCCTATGTTCATAGCAGCACAATTCACCATAGCTAAGGTCTGGAAACAGCCTAAGTGCCCATCAGTAGATGAATGGATTAGAAAACCGTGGTACATCTACACGATGGAATACTATGCTGCTGTAAAAAGGAAGGAACTCTTACCATTTGCAACGTCATGGATGGAACTGGAGAGCATTATGCTAAGTGAAATAAGCCAGTCAATAAAGGAAAAATACCACATGATCTCACTCATTCATGGACAATAGAGACCATTATAAACTTTTGAACAATAATAGATACAGAGGCAGAGCTGCCTCAAACAGATTGTCAATCTGCAGCGGGAAGGCCGGGGAGGGTTGGGGGGCAGGAGATAGGGGGGTAAGAGATCAACCAAAGGACTTGTATGCATGCATATAAGCATAACCAATGGACATAAGACCTGGGCAATAGGGGAGGCTAAGGGACTGTCTAGGGCAGGGGGATAAAATGGACACATATGTAATACCCTTTGTAATACTTTTTTATTACTTTAAGCAATAAAAAAAAAAAAGAAAGAAGAGTATCATGTTGTGGTCCACAGAGCAGCTTTAATTTAAGAGGAGACTCTCTTCTTCTACCCCCTGTCTAGAGGGCTACAAGCTACACATTGGCCTTTGTCCTCCACACCATGAGTTTAACTGACTTTCATGAGTGTGCTGAAAGCAAAAGTAATAATCCTGAAGCGCATAGTTTAAACAATAGAATATTCTGAATTCCAACTCAAAGGAGAATTGGTTAAAACAACAATATCAACTGAAGATGAGACATGCGCCTCATCTTGGTGGAGTGTTGTGGTTACCATGAGCATTCCTGTTTCTGCCTATGCTGCATGACATTTTTGAAATCTACAGTAGATCTCAGAATTGGGAAAACTATCAGAGGCTGGTGCCCTGTGAGCGAAATGACATGAGGAGCTCTTGGCTCTAGTTTAGGCAACTTTAAGATGATTGTTTCATAGGCTAAGTTTTATGCTTCCAGTAGAAGTGGAAAGCTGTCCTTCAAAAAGGCTTCAGGCCACATATTCATTAGTCAGTCTAAGGACACAATACTCCCCAAATCACTAGAAAGTAAGAGGAAATAGAAGCAAACAATTGGCTGGTCTTTAATGAGCAGGAAAGTGAAGGATTAGCAACAGCCATTGCAATATTGGGTTGTGTCACAAGTAGCATATGAAATAACAGAATGTCAAAATTATAAACATTGCCCCAAGGAAGGAAAACTTTAAAAATATCCTTTTTGTATGTACATGGAAAAAAAAACAACTAGACCACCATACATAAGAATACTCTCAAAATTGATGAAAGACTTAAATATAACTTGCAAAATCATAAAAATCCTAGAAGAAAACATAGGCAGTAAAGTTTCAGACATCTCACACAGCAATATTTCTGCCAGTATATCTCCTAGGGTAAGGGAAACAAAGGAGAAAACAAATAAGACTATATCAAACTAAAAAGCTTTGCACAGCAAAAGAAACCAGCAACAAAATGAAAAGGGAGCCCACTGTATGGGAGAACATATTTGCCAATGATAAGTCTGACAAGAGGTTAATTTCCAAAATATATAAAGAACTTATACTATTCAATACCAGGAAGAAAAACAATCCAATTAAAAACTGGGCAAAGGATGTGACTAGACACTTCTCTAAAGAGGACCTACAAATGGCCAAGAAACAAATGAAAAAAAAAGACTCAGTGGCACTAATCATAAGAGAGATGCAAGTTAAAACCACAATGAGGTATCACCTCTCACCTGCCAGAATGGCTACCATCAATAAATCAACAAAACAAGTGCTGGTGAGGACGTGGAGAAAAGGGAATTCTAGTGCACTGCTGGTGGAAATGCAGACTGATACAGCCACTGTGGGAACCAGTATGGGGTTTCCTTGGCCAGTGTTGTTCAGTTGGTTGGAGTGTCCTCTGGTACACCAAAAGGTGGGGGGTTCCATTCCCTGTCAGGGCACATAGCCAGGTTGTGGGTTCAATCCACTGTTGGGGTGCATGAGGGAGGCAACCAATTAATGCTTCTCTCTCTTTCTCTTTCTTTCTTCCTCTCTGAAAATATATATCACTAACAAATTCATTCATTCATTCATTAATTACAACTGGAACTGACCCAGTGATCCCACTTCTGGGAATATATCCTAAGAATCCCCAAACACCAATCAGAAAGAATATATGCACCCCTATGTTCATAGCAGCACTATTCACAATAGCCAAGATATGAAAACAGCCCAAGTGCCCATCAGTAGGTGAGTGGATAAAAAAAGGTGGTACATTTATACAATGGAATATCATGCAGCTGTAAAAAAACAAAACAAAACACAAGGAACTCTCACCCTTTGAGACAGTATGAATGGGCCTGGAGACTATTATGCTAAGCCAGTCAGAGAAAAACAAATACCATATGATCTACTTACATGTGGAATCTAATGAACAAAATAAACTGTTGAACAAAATAGGACCAGTGGTATGGATACATAGAACAACTGACAGATCTCAGAGAGGAGCAGGGTGTGTGGGCTTGGGAGAGATTAACTAAAGAACATACATTCATACATACATGTGTGGCCCATTGACACACACAATGGTGTTGTGAGGGCTGGTGGAGTGGGGGGCAGGGAACTCTGGGTGGAAATGGTTGTAGGGAGGCCAGAGGGGTGAAAATGAGAAACATCAGTAATAGTGTCAACAATAAAATAATAATAATTTTTAGAATATCTTATCCTTTACAAATTTAGAACCAGGATTATTTCCCTGGATGTAGAGATCCCGTTAAAACAAAGATTGGTGCGTCACAGCATTTAAAATGGCCAAAATCAAGCATGATAATGTGTACAGATATGTGAAGTGACTAGATAATATATTACAAATTATTAATAATGAATGCTGGGAGAAAAACAGATTCATTAGCAGTACAAGAAAAAATCAGATTTGAGAGACATTTTGGGAACAGAAAAATTGATTGCCAATTGAGAGACATTTTGGGAACTGAAACAATTGATTACCAATCAAGTACAATTCTGAGATTTGCCATTTGTGTAAATGTTTAGATAATATTATTTAATAAAATGGGGAACTTAGGTAGAGGAGATATTTGGTGGATTAGGTGATGAGCTTGACTTGGGATATATTAAAGGCAAAAGTTAAAAAGAGATATCTGATAGGGCAATGTAAATCAGAGGGTCTGTAGCTGTGCTGTCAAATATAGTGGTTACTAGGCACATGTGGCCATTGAAATTGAAATTAATTAACTTGAAATAAAACTAATTTATAAACTTCAATTTATCACACAAACCTCTTTTCAAGTATCCAATATCAGACAGTGCAGAAAAACACTTTCATCACTGAGGAAAGTACTATTAGATGCCCTCGTCTAGAGCTCAGAAGAGAGAGAAAGACTACATATACAAATCTGAGAGTTATTTGAGCATTTGGAAGATAGGTGAATTTATTAGTGAGGATAAAGAGTCCCAGAAAGAATTCATGCAATAAAAGGTAATAAAAACCCTAGAACTAAAATCTGAGAAACCTTAGTATTAAGGAATAGACAGAGAAAGACATTTTCACAAAAATGTCTCACTTCTGAAGCAAGTGATCAGAGAGGGAGAAAAAACAGAAAACATTTGACCCCAGGACATAATGTAAGAAAGTGTCAGAAATGAGACCAGAATCAAGTAGTAGAGAATTAAGAAGAGTGGATTTGGCATTTGGGAGATCATTAACGACCTTTCCTGGGTATTTTTAATAATGTGGGGTGTAAACCAACTGAATGAGGTAGAGGAAAATGGTTGAGAAAATAATATACAAAGTGCAGTATTTTCTTTCAAAAAGTGTTACAGTAAATGGGGAATGGTGATGTAGAGTGCAATAACGAGAGAAAACAGGATCAATTGAGACATTTTTCTTAATAGGGGACAGGCTTAAATATATTAGTAGATTAAGGAGAAGTGACAAATATTGGAAAGACAGGAATTAAATGATGGGTGAATGCCTGAAGGAGGTATAAAAATTGGGATCAAAAGTACAGGGGGAAGGGAAGGAACAATTTCCTTTGAGGTTAGAGACATGAAAATTTGAAGGGTGGTAGAGAAGAAGTTCAAGATTTAGATGACTTGAATTTCTGCTACATTAAGTGAAGAGTCAAGCCTGGTGATTAAAATTTCAAGGACAGAAAAAGCCTTTAGTTGTCTATTTAAGAAAGGTCTAACAGTTCAGCATGAAGTCATCAGATCTCTAATAATGGGCATAAATGTTAAGGACATCTCAGTAATACCTGAATGCCACTGCTCTCTCTGTCCACTACCAAAGACATGACCTCATTAACATTTAGCAACTTCTGCTCTCAGGGATTCAAGAAGCAAAGACCGGGGGGGTCGGGGGGGGGGGGGTGTCGGCGGGGGGAGTTACATCTCCACACTTTCAAAAATGAAAACTAAAATAAATGAAACCACTCAGAGATAGTGTATAAGCATGTGGGGTTATGGAGAGATCCTCCAAATACAACAGCTGCCTGATTATAAATAATGAACCTAAGTAGCTATTCTTCATGTGCAGAGAAGTTAAATAAGAAACAGAATCACAGAATTACCTGTGAGAAATTTGTCAGGCAGGAAGTGCTAACCTTCACAGCCAGTAATACAACATCCATTCTGGAAATCCAAATCATTATATTCTTCACTGCCAGAAATTGGGTTTCCACCACTGTTACTCAATTGATATTGCATCTTTAAAGGTCAACAGTGACATACTAATGGTGAAATTCAGTAGCTTTTCCTCAGTTTTCATTTTCCAACTTTTTTTTGCAACTCTACACACCATTAAGTGCCTGCCCTCTTTTGAAATATGTCTGTTAGTTTCTATTAGGCTCTGCAACCCTGTTTCCTGACAGTTCTGTTCTTTTTTGTAATTGTGTACTTCTCCAAGGCCAGAACTGCACTTCTATCTTTTTCTCAGACTCATGCTCTAGGTAAAATATGGGGTAGGCCAGGGAGTGGACAGGGCTAGCTTAATGCTGATGGGCCAAGAGCAAAGATGGAATTGAACTTAAACATTCAGGAAGAACAGCAGCATGGGGTCCATATAGACAATAGGACAATACAATCTTCTAAAACGGAATCAGAAAGAACCAGAAAACCTGAATAGGTTAATAACAACTGATGAATCTGAAGCAGTAATCACAAAACTCACAGCAAACAAAAGCCCTTGTCTGGGTGGCTTCACAGGGGAATTTTACCAAACATTCAAAGAACTAACATCTATCCTCCTCAAACTATTCCAAAATATCAAAGAAGGAACACTTCCAACCTTTTTTTATGAGGTCATTATCCTAAATCCCAAAACCATGTAAAGACACTGCAAAGAAAGAGAATTACAGGCCAATATCCCCGATGAACATAGATGTTCTAAAATCCTCAACAAAATATTAGCAAATCATATCTAGCAATATATTAAAAAGATCATACACAATGATCAAGGGGGATTTATTCCAGGGATGCAAAGCTGATACAATATCCACAAATCAAAATGTGATACATCACATAAACACATTGAAAGACAAAAAATACATAATCATATTAATTAATGTATAAAAACATGCAACAAAATTCAATACCCATCTCCACACTTTGATAAAAACTTTCAGCAAAGCGGGAATAGAGGGATAATACTCAACATAATAAATGCCATATATGTCAAACGTAGAGCCAACATCATACTCAATGAGTAAAAACTAAAACCATTTTCCCTAAGAATGGGAATGAGACAGGGATGTTCACTTTCACCACTCTTATTCAACATAGTGCTAGAAGTCCTAGCCACAGTGATCAGACAAGAAGAAAAAATAAAAGGCATCCAAATTGGAAAGAAGGAAGTCAAACTGTCATTTTCACAGATGACATGATATTGTACATAGAAAACCCTAAAGACTCCACCAAAAGATTACTAGATTTATAAATGAATTTGGTAATGTAGCAGGATACAAAATTAACACCCAGAAATTGATGGCATTTTTATACATTGATAGTGAACCCTCCAAAAGAGGAACTAAAAATACAATCTCATTTACCATTGAAACAAAAAACTTAAAATACTTAGTAATATACTTAACCAACGAAATCAAAGACCGGTACTTGTAAAACTATAGGACACTGAAAAAAGAGATAGAGGAAGATATAAACAAGTGAAAGAGTATACAATTTTCATGGATTTTTTAGAATTAATATCATTAAAATTTCTATGCTATCCAAAGCAATCTATAGATTCAATGTAATCACTATTAACATACCAATGGCATATTTCACAGGTCTAGAACAAACACTCCAAAAATTTATATGAACTAAAAAAGACCCCATAGATGCAGTAATCTTGAGAGAGAAGAACAAAGTTTAAGGGATCACAA
The DNA here is from genome assembly GCF_963259705.1 of Myotis daubentonii. Classification (NCBI taxonomy): domain Eukaryota; kingdom Metazoa; phylum Chordata; class Mammalia; order Chiroptera; family Vespertilionidae; genus Myotis; species Myotis daubentonii. The sequence goes on along the minus strand of NC_081848.1, from coordinate 15,510,612 downwards.
TATCAGATATCAAGTTACACTCCAAAGCCACTGTACTCAAAAGAACCTGGTACTGGCACAAGAACAGACATATAGAACAATGGAACAGAACAGGGAACCCAGAAATCCACCTAAGCCATTATGCTCAATTAATATTTGACAAAGTAGGCAAGAGCATGCAATGGACTAAAGACTGTCTGTCTCTTCAATGGGAAAATTGGACAGGTACATGCAAAGAAATGAAAGTAGACCACCAACTTGCACCATACACAAGAATAAACTCAAAATGGATAAAAGACTAAACTGTAAGTTGTGAAACCATAAAAATCCTAGAAGAAAACATAAGAAGCAAAATCTCACTCATCTCACATAACAGAATTTTCACCAGTACATTGCCTAGGGCTAGAGTAACAAATGAAAACAATAAGAAAACAGGACTACATCAAAATAAAAAGCTTCTGCACAGCAAAAGAAGCCAGCAACAAAATGAAGAGAAGCCATGGGAGAACATATTTTCAAATGATACATCTGATGAGGTATTAATTTCCAAAATATAAAGTACTCAGATAATTCAACAAAAGGAAGAAAAATAGTCCAATTAATAAATGGGCAGAGGACCTGAATAGACACTTCTCCAAAGAGGACATACAAATGGCCAAGAGACAAATGAAAAAATAGTCACTAATCATCAGAGAGATGCAAATTAAAATGACAATGAAGTACCTCACACCTGCCAGAAAGGCTACCATCAATAAATCAACAAACAAGAAGTGCTGGAGAAGATGGAGAGAAAAGGGCACCCTAGTGCACTGCTGGTGGGAATGCAGACTGGTGCAGCCACTATTGAAACACTATGGAATTTCCTCAAAATGTTATAAATGGAACTTCCATTTGACCCAGTGATCCTACTTCTGAAAATATATCCTGAGTCTCAAAACACCAATTATAAAGAATATATGCACCCCTATGTTCATAGCAGCTCTATTTACAGTAGCCAAGATCTGGAAGCAGCCCAAGGTGTCCATTAGTTCGTAAGTGGATAAAAATGCTGCAGTACATTTAAGCAATGGAATACTCTGTTGCTGTAAAAAAGAAGTATCTCTTACCCTTTGAGACAGCATGAATGGAACTGGAGACTATTATGCTAAGTGAAATAAGTCAGTGGGAAAAAGACAAATATCACATGATTTCACTAATATGTGGTATCTAATGAACACAATATACTTACTACTAAAATAGAATCAGAGTAATGGAAACATGGAACAGGCTGAGGAATCTTAGAGGGAAGAGAGCTGGGTGGGGGAGTGAAGAGATTAACCAAATAATTTATATGCATAAATGCATTGCCTATGAATATAGACAATAGAGTGGTGAATGCCTGGGGCGGGTGGTGAGAATGGGGTGGTGGGGGTGAGGTGTAAAAAAGGCAGTGTGTGATACTCAACAATAAAGATAAAAAAATACAGATTTGATGTGAAGAAAAAAACATATTATTAATGTTTTTATGTATTTCTTTCCAGGCTTTCTCTATGCATATTTGTGACTTTTGAGATATGTATATTTAATTGGATTGCTCCTGTTTGATAACCTGCTCTTTCTTACCCTCTCCTCAGTTAATAAATATCCTGCAAAAATATGGTTTTTTAAACGTATGATATTATTCCTTTTTATTTATGGGCCATAATGCGTTTTACTATTCTTCTATTATAATTGAATTTAAAAATTTATTCTAACCACAATTCCATAAACTATTCCAATAATGCATTTGATTTCTTTGAAAAGAACAACAGCAAACATAAACACACACAACCTTTGTTTTCTCTAAATATCTCTATCTTTGCCATTGCAATTATTTTTAAACCTTGGGGTCAAAGCCGGGAAAAGACACCGAAAGCCAGCATGTCTTGGTATATCTCAGTCTCTTTTTTTCCTGACTTCTAAAACTTTGAAGTTGCAGCCTTCTTCCTGCCTCTGACAGGCATCATGCAAACTAAGCGAAGCTCCGAGTCCAGAGCTGTGTATGGAATGAGCTGTGTAAGAAAAGTGTCAGGTACCTCTGTGGCATGTCTTTGTTGTCAACAGAGCTGTGCAAAATCCATGTAGAATGACTTCCACATAAAGGTTGGTTAGCTGCAAATATTCCTTGTCACAGCTTTAAGATAGCACACTTTACCCTTGCTAATGACTTAGAGAACATGCGCTGGGTACATTTGCCTATCCCATTTGCCCTCCTCTCCAAAATTACTTCTGAGGTTCTGGGAAAAGGCAAATCCATTTTCTTTGCAAAACCCGTAGGTTTCATGTCATAGCATTTTAATATTGTTGAGTACCTCCTACTCTCCAGGCACACAGTGGGTGCTGCGGAGGAAGGAGAAAACAGAAAGATAAAACAGACAGGTCTCTCTGCCCTTGAAGAGTTTTAAATCTACAAGAAAACAATAAGATGTGTGAACAAATAATTCTCACAATAGCCAATGAAATAAGGTTAAACAAAGAAAGACATTGTGCTGAGAGACTGCAAAAGAAAAAAGGAATATATTAAACCAAGAAGAGGTTGTATTTGAGGTGATCCTTGAAGGATGTCTAGGATTTAAATAAGGGAAAAATAAAGAAAAAGACAGCAAAACCATTAATAAGTTACTCGTAGGCATCTTAATTTCTGAATCAATGGTTACACTAAGAGCCTCTGTATAGACTGGTTTATTTAATCTTTAAAAAAAAAACCTCTGCTAAGCATTATTATTATGTTTTTATTATAACTAATGGAACCTGGACTTGACCTATTTGCTTTAAGACTTTCTAGACTGAAAGCACAATACAAGGATGAGAAAGGAGGGATAAAACAAATGGTGGGTTCAGAAAATTGCTTCCAGTATCTGCCATCTAGTAGATGGCTGGAAAATTGTATCTTTAAGAAACCTGGAGATGATTGTGCTAAACGAAATAAGCCATCAGAAAAAGGTAAATATCACATGATCTCACTTATATGTAGAATCTAATGATCACAATAAACTGATAAATAAAACAGAACCAGAAGCAAGGAAACATGGGACAGAATGAGGAATCTCAGAGGGAAGGGACCTGGATGGAAAGAGAATAACCAAGGAACTTATAGGCATGTATGCATTGCTCATGAACAAGGACAATAAGGTAGTGAAGGCCTGGGGCAGGGCGGTAGGGGTGAGGGGGAAAGTGGGGAGGACATCTGTAATACTCTCAACAATAAAGTCGTTGTTTTTTTTAAGATGGAAAATAACATCCTTAGGTAGGTACAAAATCTCTTTCCCTAAGAAAGGAAAAAAAGGACGTATCATTTTTAGGTTAGTAACAAATAAAACCCCAAATTTTAGGGGCATAATATAGAAAGGTTCAATTCTTGCTGATGAAAATCCGCTGAAGGTTCAGTGGCTCTCTAGAGCAGTGCCCTCCTAAGCAGTGACACAAGGGTGTCTGCTGTTGCTACCATCTAGCTACTACATGGTCTAGAGCACCTGCAGCATTTAAACCATGTATAGTCATCCAACGAGTAGGACAGAGAAGGAAAGAGAATCCAGGGAGTCCACACTGTTCTGTTCTTCTATGCTTTGGCCTTAGAATGACACACGTCACATCTGCTTATAGCCCCCTGGACAGATCTAGTCACAAGGCCCACCCTAAAATAATATTGTCTTCCTATGTGCCCAGGGAGAGAAAAGGGGATTTGGTGAACACAAAGTTGGTTTTTGGCACAAAAGGCAATGGTCATTTAGGATGTATGTATGCTTATGAATTTAATGTATACCATATAAATTTTTATTATATACTATATATTATAACATATATAATATTACATTATATATTGTATAAATATTATACCATATTATATATGTAATCTATACGTACACTATCCTATATAATAAAAGGCCAGTGACCATAACGGCATAACTACCAATCAACCAGTGGCTATGAGGTGCATTGACCATCTGGCCTGCAGGCTCTGATCATGGTGACCTGGGAACCAATGGGAACCGGGGTGGGTGGCAGCAGGGTGGGTCTGGGACTGGCAAGCAGGCAGAAGGCAGACCTCTTGGTTTCTCCTCCCAGCCCACAGGCTTCGATCGCTGGATGGTGAACAGGGAACCCCGGGGAACCGGGGTGAGTGGTGGCAGGGTGGGACTGGGGTCTGGCGAGCAGGTGGAAGATGGCTCTCATCGCAGGCTAGGCCTAGGGACCCTACCCATGCATGATTTTGTGCTCTGGGTTTATAGTATATAATATAATAGCTTATATATAATAAATAATATATAATTTAATACATAAATAAATGGGGGGGAGCATCAGTAAGTTGAAAGAGTTCATTTTTTTAAAGCTTCTCTTTTCCCTGTGGTTATCCAGAAAATATTCATTATAATTTCATAGAATATCCATGTTAAAATCATAACTTATTTTAAAATAACAATAGCAAATGTCTGTGATTTTTTAAAAAAAACTACTGATTGAAATAGGAAAAAGTCTAGAAATGGGTATAAAAAACTAAAAAAAAATTATTTTTTATTACAAAGATAGAGATATAGGTGAAGACAAACTTTCTCAATTTTAGGCAAATGACATCCCTAGAGAGGCAGTGTCAGAAGATGGATATGGCCAAAGCACTGATCAAATGAGAGAATACTGTTTTAGAAAGCACACCAGAAAACATGGATGGGAAGGGAGGACCAAAAGGCTCTGCTAGTTTTTCGCACTCAGTGATAGACCTAGCCATTTGGCGATGGGCCAAGAAGGATTGAGATGATAGGATGATTGCCAATAGCTCACTTCAGTTTTCAAGGGCAACCTGAGGTTCTTGATCCTAATAAGATCTCCATCCAGTCAGTGCTCATCCCTGGAATCTAGGGAGAACACCTTACCTTCTGTCCTGGACCTGAATGGGACAGGCAGTGGCAGGAATTGTCCCCTGCAGGCTTCGGGTGCCGTATTCAGGGAGGGGACTTGGTGGGGATGAAGTATGGCAGCCACTGGCACTGGATTGATGGAATCATGCAGAGAGCTGTACAGTGGCCTGTAAGTGGCAGAGGATACCAGGGGTTAATTTAGAATAGATAACCTAAAATAAGCAGAAATTAAAAGCCAAGTACCATAGAGGAATCCAGGCCCTCAACTTTTGTCACTACAGTAGGCTGTCTCCTGTGATGATAAGCCCTGCAGACAGTTGATATTACACCATAGAATAAAAGTTAGCAGCCTCCTTGCCCTCTGGGCTCCTGGCTATGCTGAGCAATGCCCACAGGCTGCCACTGGCGGACCTGAAGCATTAGAAGCAAAAACAGGGAAGAGAATGGAAGGAAGGAAAAAAGGTAGAACAATAACAGAAAATAGAAGTGGGAGTAAAAAATGATTACAAATTATCTCCTGTGTCTGGGGCTCATGGCTTGTACTGAGGTCCAGTGGAACTACACAGGGTGAGGCAATCATAGGTTTACCGTTCTTCATACGAAAAATAATACAATAATTAATAAATAATAATACAATAATAAACTATGTTTCACGGACTTCAAACTATAAATCTATTTTTTTCCCACCCTATAACTAACTATATGTATGTTCTACAGTTCTACTAGCTCAAAAGAATTGTATTAATAGACTAAACCTGATAAAAGAAGTGTTTCTGGTATAACAAGGTGGGAGGAAGGAAGGTGGTAGAAGGCGACACAAAGGAAAGTGAGGGAGGCGCCCGCACAGGGCTGCTGGTATAGTTGAAGAGTGTGTTCACTGCACAAAGGCACTGTCATGGGCCAGGCTCCCTAACAGCACAGCCTGAGATGGCGATTCTGGTGCCCGTGATTCACTGAGGGTGTGCTCCTCAGGGAGCACCTGTGAGCAAGTGAGGGAAGCATGACATGGCAGAGGAAGGAGCCAAGGGTGTGGCCTCAAGTAAAGTCAAGCTGAAGTCTGATCCATGTTCAGGACTCTGGAGCATAAACTGCACCACAGATCATTTTGAGACAAGAGGGCAGGCAGGCCTTTTCGACCCCCTATCCTTCACACATGGGCCATGGACTTCTCCTGAGTTGAAACATTCCTCCCAGGCCAGGTGGCTCCCATCACCTGAGAGCAATCCTCTGGAGAAATGACAACTGATACTCTTTAGAAGTTGTGATAGTTTTATGTGTCAACTTGGCTAGGCTCTGGTCCCTAGTTATCTCATCAAACACTAGTTGTTGCTGTGTAGGTTATAGATGTGATTATATATGTGTATCATCAGTTTCCTCTTAGTAAGGAAAATTATTCTAGATAATCCAGGTGGGCCTGATTCAAGCAGTTGAAAGGTTTTAAGAGCTGAACGGAGGCTTCCCTGATGAAGTTCTGTCTGTGGGTAGCAATTTCAGCCCAAGAATTCCATCTTTCCCCTCCTGCAGACTGCCTTCCTTAAGGATTTCAGACTTCCAAAGCTAGCCCTCACAATCGTATAAGCCACTTCTTGATAATCTATCTATCTATCTATCTATCTATCTATCTATCTATCTATCTATCATTATCTATCATGTACTACTAGTTCTATTTCTCTGGTAGAACCCTGTGGGATACAGCAACCACTAGAAAGCAGCTGGTGATCTGTGTACTGTCTGGTAAAGGAAAACAACTGACCATCTACCAAAGGCATCCAGCCAAAGGGGCATGTGGTAGCTGAAGTTCAACCCTCCTAGCGTTTTCTAAGTCAAAGTCTATCCTGTTTGCCAAGAGTTGTTATCAATCTGGAGCTCTTTATGTCCCCACCAGTTGCCAAGGGGAGTAGATTTCTTGTGATGCCATGAGAAAGGGCATTTTCTGGGATTTGCACAGGGGATTGAATCACATTTATTTGCATGGAATTAGATCCCTGAGTTTCCAAGGTCCCTGCCCTCTGTCCCACCATGGAAGAAGACTAGCTGTGGCTTTATCAGAACTAGGATTAAAGCCGTTGCCCAAAGGTTCCATTCCACATTTGCACAGTCCGGTCCAGCATCAGGGTAGTTTAGCTTGTACTGCCAGCTGCATTGCACCAGTCTATTGCAAGTGGGGTCCACATAGCCATGGGCCATGTGGCTTCTAGGAACACAGGTGAATGCAAGGAAGCAGGAGCAAAACCAGAGGAACAAGAGAGCCTAGAGAGAATTCCTTTGTCTGCGGATTTTAACATCCTAAGATTTCGCTTGCAGTGGCCCCACCCCCTCTGGCCAATGATCTCTGTTCCAGGTTAGACTGACAGCTACCTTTCCTATATCATGCAGACTTTACTGTTCATGTGTCCATCTCTCCTTTGTTGGTCCCTTGCCCCCAGTGATCTGCCAGGAATGGACCAGTGATTCTCTGGGGAGTGTAAAACAGGAGCTTGCTGATGAAGCTGCCCAAATGGCCATGCTTATAGTATATGGCCTTCCCTTTGCTCCTTCCTATTATTAATAACTAGAGGCCCGATGCACAAAATTCGTGCAAGAGTAGGCCCTCGCAGCCCCGGCTTTGTCCAGAAGGTTGCCTGAAAGGGCGTCCAGAGAGTCGTTCTGCTGTTTGGCCATCTGGTCTAATTAGTATATTAGCTCTTTATTATATAGGACTAGTTAATTATAATGGTAATAGAGGAAGTAACCTTTTCTTGTCCTAAAATTACCTTACGCTCACCTTTGAGCCATGTATATGTCCAAAAGGGGGTTGGAATGGATTTTAAATTTTTTTTCTAAAGACAGACAATTACCATAAAAACACCTAATCATATAAACCCATATATTGCTTGCTTATCAGCTGCTTACCTTCTATTACACACTAGGAAGAAAAAAATGTCAATAACTTCCCAGTACTGTTACAAGCTTAGATGTCTTGCAGTTTCCTAACTATTTCCTTTGCTTTTCTACACTATTAATGTATTTTAACTGACATCACCACAAATAATGCAGAATGGTGTGACCTTATTTCTTCTAAAGATCTAGAATGGATGGTTTGAAGATGAAAAGTTCAATGTGTCTTCTGGGGAAAAACAGCAACAACAACAATTATTTTCTGGTGGCATCATTATTGAACCAGGAAACACAGCTGGATATTGTGTGCTATTAAATGTGGTGCAAAGCAGATTTGGTAATGTGTTCCTGCCCTCTGAATTCCTATTGATACTAACCCCAATGACAGGCACAGCTAAGCCAAAGAGCACAGAGACCACCTAAAGGGAAGGAGTAGAAGAAATGGAGGTAGAAGGAAAGAAAGGATAAAGGAAGAGAAAGTCTTCATATTGCATGCTAAGATAAGTCAAAACTAGAGAGAAATTACTTTACTGCTCTTAATTGGCAAAGGAAATACCATAAAGAGGTGGAATTTTACCAAAATAAAGGGGGTGGGAATCATGGTCAGTGTCAATGTCTGAGAGTTGGAGAAAGCAGAGTATTGAAGGAAGAGGGAGTAGCAAGATGGAGACAGAATAAACAGCTGAGTCCAGGAAATTCAAACTTTCAAGAACACACTTTTAACATGAAACTAAAGGAAATTGGAAGCTCAACTCCTTGCACACCATTTACCAAGTTTATAAGTGGCGGTGTTTACTGCTGTAGATGAGGACAGACACTGAGTCTATTGACCAAAGGACTCAGAGGCTAGACTCTGACCGAGGTCTGACCAGAGGTCAACAGCATTCTCTGAAAAGTTATCATCCTTGGATATGTGCATAACACAGCTTGTTGCTTAGCCTTCCCTCTTAAAAGCTGCACAACTTAGCCAGCCAACAACATGGTAAAGGCACTGAATCTGCTCTGTAGCTGATAACGAAGCACAGAAAGCACAGCCCCTGCTCTCACTGCAGAGATAATCAAGTCCGAAAAGAGAAAAGAATAGATACCTGAGGACATGTCATCCGCAGGAAGAATAATCAGAAGGACACTGATTATATTCTATTGATTTTCATGTCAGTTATTTGTGCTTTTACAATAGCCTCTTTGTCTTTCACTTTTGCACCCTTACTAGTGAAGTACATAAGATATATTTAACCCTTTCACTGGTTTGGATATCTCAGGATGGGCAATTAAGATCGGTTATAATTTTAGAAGGAAACTCCTCCACTAAAGACCCAAGTTAAAACTTGAGCAGCCCCAAAATAATAGAGCCAGCACTACAGTAGTGCTGAGTCTCTTGGACATGAACTGTCAGTGATACCAGTCCTTTTCCTCTGATTACTTCTGCTTCCCCTCTGCAGCTGTATGACATGGACCATTCTACCCCATGTCCACCAATCTCCCATCCCCTCCACTATTATTCTGGTACCTAATTATAACGTGTGGAGGATTTTTTACACCATCAAGAATTTTCTGACACCAGCTGAGAGTCCTACAACTTAACTCACTCTAACACTATCTACCTGGAGATAGCATCAGATCCCACAAATCCCACAGTGGTACAAAACTTTCCCTCCCTCACTTCAGAAACCATTCTCAAGTCCAAGTTGTTACTTGTGCTTCTGATCAACAGGCTGTAGAGTGGCAGTTCCAACAGCCATCTCTTTGATTACTTTACTAGAGAGCTCACAGAACTCAGAGAAATAGTTTACTTACTAGATTACTGATCAGGTGGAAGAGAGGCATAGGGCAAAGTATGGGGCCTTGGAGCTTCCATGACCACTATAGGAATGCCACTCTCCCAGAACCTCCACGTGTTCACCAACCCAGAAGCTCTCTGAACTTTGTCCTTTAGGTTTCTATGGAGGCTTCATTACGTAGGTACACTTGGTTAAGTCATTGGCTGTTGATGATTTAACTCAATCATCAGCCCCTCTCCCCTACCCAGAGGTTGACCTTTGGGCTAAAGATTTATATTCTCTGATCACATGGTTGGTTCCCATGGCAACCAGTTCCCATCTTTAGGTGCTTTCCAAAAGTAATTTAGGAAATTCCAAGGGATTTAAGAGCTATGGAGCAGAAACAGTGGGTAAAGACCAAATATATACTTCTTATTACAAGTCACAGCATCACATGATCTAACATATGTCTTTGTAAAATTTATTTTAACTGTTAGAGGACCTGATATTGACAGACTCATTTTGTAAATACCCTCAGAAATAAGAATGTATGAAAGAGAAAAGGTAGTCAATGAGAAGAGCAGTCAGGGTCACCAGGTGAGAGACTAGATATACAGACAATGACCAGACTATCTGTGAAAGTAGAACTGCCCTAAACCTATAGCTATATTCCCAGGAAACCAATCTCCTATCTACAATAATCATCCCAGAAAGCTGACCTGCTGTAAGTCAGACTTATAGGAGACCAGATTGCTATCTCTAGTAATAATTCAAGAAGCCAAACAATAACTGTTGTAACAATCAGCCCCAAATAACCAGAACTTGATTAATAACTGACAGTTTCTCTAAATCTTGTCTCTGCTTCCAAGTTAAAACCAATCAGAAAAAGCTACAAAGATATACCCTTTCTGGGCTTCTAGTTAGCTCACTTACAGCTTCCGCCTGCCAACAGCTTCCAATCTGGGCATACTTGAAGTCTTTATTTTTTTCCCCATCATAAAGCTTTTTTTTTTTTTTAATTAAATCTTTATTGTTCAGATTATTACATTTGTTCCTCTTTTTTTCCCCCCATAACTCCCCTCCTCCCAGTTCCCACCCCACCCTCCGCCCTCACTCCCCACCCACTGTCCTCATCCATAAGTGCACGATTTTTGTCCAGTCTCTTCCCACATCTCCCACACCCCTTTCCCCCCCAAGAATAGTCAGTCCATTCCCTTTCTATGTCCCTGATTCTATTATAATCAACAGTTCATTCTGTTCATCAGATTATTTATTCACTTGATTCTTAGATTCACTTGTTGATAGATGCATGTTTGTTGTTCATAATTTGTATCTTTACCTTTTTCTTCCTCTTCCTCTTCTTAAAGGATACCTTTCAGCATTTCATATAATCCTGGTTTGGTGGTGATGAACTCCTTTAGCTTTTCCTTATCTGTGAAGCTCTTTATCTGACCTTCAATTCTGAATGATAGCTTTGCTGGATAAAGTAATCTTGGTTGTAGGTTCTTGGTATTCATCACTTTGAATATTTCTTGCCATTCCCTCCTGGCCTGCAAAGTTTCTGTTGAGAAATCAGCTGACAGTCGTATGGGTATTCCCTTGTAGGTAACTGAGTTTCTTTCTCTTGCTGTTTTTAAGATTCTCTCCTTATCTTTTGCTCTAGGCATTTTAATTATGATGTGTCTTGGTGTGGTCCTCTTTGGATTCCTTTTGTTTGGGGTTCTCCGCGCTTCTTGGACCTGTAAGTCCATTTCTTTCACCAGGTGGGGGAAGTTTTCTGTCATTATTTCTTCAAATAGGTTTTCAATATCTTGCTCTCTCTCATCTTCTGGCACCCCTATAATTCTGATGTTGGTACGCTTGAAGCTGTCCCAGAGGCTCCTTACACTATCCTCGCATTTTTGGATTCTTTTTTCATTTTGCTTTTCCGGTTGGATGTTTTTTGCTTCCTCGCATTTCAAATCATTGACTTGATTCTTGCGCTCCTCTGGTCTGCTGTCGGGCGTCTGTATAATATTCGTTATTTCAGTCCGTGTATGCTTAATTTCTAGTTGGTTCCCCAATATAAGATCGAGGGTCTTATTAGTTTTCGTGTAGATCTCATTAAGTTTATCGGCAGCTTCTAAACAGTTCTTGAGAGACCTTAAAAGTGTGGTTCTGAACTCTATTTCTTCCATTGACAATTTTGTCCTGTTTCTTTGTCTCCGCATTTTGTTATGCTTCCTTGGTGCACCCCCTAGTGGTCTTGTTCGCAGTCTTATAGTTAAAACTTGATTGTTGTAGCATCATAAAGCTTTTTAACTCCTCTTCTTGTCTCTGTCAAAATGCAAGCTTAGAATAAATATCCTCTGCTTGTTCTCATCTTATTGGTCTTTGTGTATTTCCACACAGGTAGTACTGCACAGGCTATGCACTGAACAGCTAATCATATTCTATGGAAGATGCCCCCTAGAGTCATGCAGTGTACAACTCTTATAATCATACTTGTGGCCTGGTGCACGAATTTGTGCACATTGAAAGGAAATTAATTAGAATAAATATTTTAATATCACTATTCACCCTTTCTCTATAATAGAAGTGTCAACCAAATTCACGATTGACAATGACAGATCAAAACACATGCATGTGATTGGCACCAGCGAGAGCTTTATATGTATTGTGCATGTGTGAGTCAACTTAGCTTTTTACATATATAGAATAAACTTGCTTAATTAGACCTGCTTTCTGATTTAGCTAAGCTTTTTCCAGCCCAGTGAAGCACCCCAACTTCTCTTTCAGGTAATTGTCAGCAACACAGAAGTAAATATCAACACGAAGCAGATTATTATTGTAGATTATGCAGGGAGAACAAAGGGTAAAATACTTAACTGCAGCAGTTTTTGACTATATTCTGCACAGTGAGGAAATATAAAGTCATTTTCAAGGTCCACCATTTATTTCTTCATTTCAGTCGGGTCAAGTTTCAAAGCTTTCTAAGTCTCTGTTTTCTGGCTAATGAAAAGAAAATAGGATTCCACTGAGTCTCCTATCTACCTACCCCTAACCTCTGGGTAGGGGACAGGAAAATGCTTCACAGATATTTGGTTAAAGTGTAAAATGTTTGCACCTGGCTATAAAGCAAGTTGTGTTCCTGGGCTGAAGAAACTCCAAGGAGGCTAGTCGCTAGGGAGAGGAAGCTGGGTGTTGCTACATGATGTCATTACCCGGCACTCGTTTCCAGGCTGGGCTGGGCTGTGGGCTGCAATTTGCTCCATGGGGGTCTCGGCAGTGTTGGCTGTGATTTGATGGGATGTTGCTCAGGAAGAAGCGAGGCCTGTGTCCCACTTGGGAGAAGCCGAGTGTTGGTTTGTTGGCGCCAGGTCCGTGGTGCCATTTCTTTGTAAATGGCCAGTGCATGTCATGGCAACTCCTGTGTTGAGCATCAGCCCTCTGGTGGTCAGTGCGCATCCTAGCAACCAGTTGGATGGTGGGAGGGACACTTAGCATATTAGCCTTTTATATATATATATAGATGTTACAGTTCTGGGCAGGCTTGGTTTTGGTTCATGAAAACAGAGCAATGGAGTAAACGGAGGGTATAAGTAGGTATGGCAAATCAACACTCAATGGATTAAGCAACCATCTGGCCACACGTCCCCAGAGGCATCTGGGGAAGTCCAAGGCCAGTTCAAATTACTAGATGCTTGCTCAGGTCACCAGCCCCAGCCATATGCACAGTGCAGGAGGCTGTCTCCTAAACCAGCTGTTTCTTAAGAACCAACACTGTAATCCAGAAGCTCTACCATCCCTGTTCTAAACTTCACCTACAAATCATTTCAAAGCAGGTGCTTCAGAAAATGACTGAGCTACATCCTACAGATGCATGGATATTAACACAATGCTCTTTCTTTCCCCAATTTGTCATGTTCTTCTGATCTTTTCAACCTAAGATCTTAACTACACAGTTCCTACTTAAATAACATTGAACTAATGTCATTTTCCATGCTCCCAGACCTGATACTCAACAAAATTATTCTCTATGCCAGAGGTCATAAACACACAATAAAAATTCCTATGTGAATTAGCAGGTAACCCAAACTAGTGACAGATGCAGCAGAGAATATGAAGAACTAGAGAGTTTGTGTCTTGTCTAAAGGGCCAATAGTAAGTTCCGCAAATTTTGTTGAGGATTAACATCGATAGAAGAGAGCTGGCTCAGACTGCTTAGCAAGAACAGATTATGTGCATCTCTTCCCAACTTTACTTCAGTAACATCACCTTGGTACTTTGAAATCATTCATGGTGGTAATATTTACACTATAGAAATCAGCATATGCTAAAAATCAGGACACTTTTTTGAGAGCTGGATGTTAAACATTTAGCCATAACATCAATGAACAGGCCAAGTGTTCCCAGGTTCCCCAATATGCTAAGAGAAGCCAAATTTCAGGTGTCTTTGTGAACACCCTCATAATCTGTTGGCAAGGCAAATAATCTACACTAAAAGACAAACATGCAAATTGACCATACCTTCGCTATGCCTTAAGCCACACCCACCAATCAGAGCGACTATATGCAAATTAACCCAACCAAGATGGCGGCCGGCAGCCACGGAGCTGGAGGAAGCAGGAGGCTTGGTTGCCCCAATGATGGAGGAAGCCAAGCTTCCCGCTTGCGGCGGCGGGCTCTGAGCTCCACTCAAAGCAACAAAGTTTTAATTATAGAAGGTAAATAAACCCCAGATACCTGCTTTCAGCAGGCCGTGGCCATGGAGCTGAAGCGAGCAGGAGGCTTCCCTCCCACCCACCCTGGCTGGCTCTGAGCTCCTCTCAAGGCTACAAAATTTCAATTATAGAAGGTAAATAAATCCCAGAAAAAAAAAAGAAAAAAAAAAAAGGAGAGGCTGGGAGCTTCCATCGCCGGGGGGCTTGGCCAGCCTGAAAATGGCCCTCAGCCCCTCACCCAGACTGGCCAGGCACCCCAGTGGGGACCCCCCACCCTAAAGGGGGTGTGGCCAGCCTGAAAACAGCCATCAGCCCCTCACCCAGGCTGGCCAAGCACCCCAGTGGAGATGCCCACCCTGAAGGGGGTGTGACCAGCCTGCAAACACCCATCAGCCCCTCACCCAGGCTGGCCAGGCACCCCAGCAGTTCTCCCACCTTGATCCAGGATGCCCTTTAGGGCAAACCAGCTGGCCCCCACCCATGCACCAGGCCTCTATCCTATATAATAAAAGGGTAATATGCAAACCGACACTAACAGAACGACTGTGAATGACTGGTCACTATGACACACACTGACCACCAGGGGGCAGACGCTCATTGCAGAAGCTGCTCCCTGGTGGTCAGTCCACTTCCACAGGGGGAGCTCTGCTCAGCCACAAACCAGGTTGATGGCTGCCAGTACAGCAGTGGTGGTGGGAGCCTCTCACGCCTCCTCAGCAGCGCTAAGGATGTCTGACTGCAGCTTAGGCCTACTCCACGCTGGCAAGTGGACATCCCCCGAGGGCTGCCAGGCTGCCAGAGGGATGTCTGACTGCCAGCTTGGGCCCGATCCCCCAGGGAGTGGGCCTAAGCCAGCAGATGGACATCCTCCGAGGGGTCCCAGACTGCAAGAGCGCATAGGCTGGGCTGAGGGACCCCCCCCCCGAAGTGCACAAATTTTTGTGCACCAGGCCTCTAGTGTTAAAATACCATGCTTGCCGAAACCGGTTTGGCTCAGTGGATGGAGCGTCAGCCTGCAGACTGAAAGGTCCCAGGTTCGATTCCGGTCAAGGGCATGTACCTTGGTTGCGGGCACATCCCCAGTAGGAGATGTGTAGGAGGCAGCTGATTGATGTTTCTCTCTCTCATTGATGTTTCTAACTCTCTATCTCTCTCCCTTCCTCTCTGTAAAAAATCAATAAAATATATTTTAAAAAAATACCATGCTTGGCAAAATAAAACGTCACTTTGGGCCACCTGCTCAGATCCTCTGCTTATACCAATGTGTCATAACCTTGCTTATGGCTACAAGTCTTTAATTTACACCTATAAAAATCAAGCAAGGAGTCTGAGTACATTTGTTAAATCTCAGATGATTACCATTTATTACAGGTGGTTTCTTTAACGTCCTTGAATATGCACTAGCATTTGCTACCATATGCTAAGAAGTCATTATAGATATGAAAAAGTTAATTTTAGCACTGAATAAAAAAAAATCATTCCATCTGCTCAACCAAAGTGATTTATAGATACTAATGACATATCCCTCTCTTGAATAATAACATACCTTGTAAAATAGTTGAAAGTGATAAAATTCTCTATAATATTTACATGTGTATATGTGATATACACATATGTATGTGTATACACACATATATACACACACCATGCATGCATCACATACACTCTCTACACACACACACACACACACACACACACATACACACACAGAAATACAAAACAATATCTTGAAAATGGGGTGTCCTTAATATGAGCAATAAGGAGAGGCAAAAAGTGAAACATTGTAACCATATTACCTGAATCAGAAGAAATTACTAATTGCTGACCTAATGTTAACACGGGACATTGTTAGACACAATTGGTGTCAGAAAGTTGGACATCAGAGGAGATAAACATTTTGTCCTCTGTAGGTTCCTTGATGTCCCCGTCAGAAATATTTGGTTTAATCTTCCGCCCCGTCTCCTGAGCACAGGCCAAAATCTCTGACACCATCTATTACACTAACAGTATGTGATCACAACAATTTCATACAGTTTATTTTGCATCTCCAATTAGAGATTTCTGCTAACATCTATGATGATAATTCATTTTCCCTAGGCTTAGGGATTGTTATTGGGATTTAATATTGCAGTAGAAGCAGGTTGTAAAGATAAGAAAATCTCCTCGCATTAATCCCTGTTACACTGACATCCTGGGATGACATTTAATTCGGAACCTATAATGTAATTGGGAGCTATAATCCTGTGGCTGTTGCTCTTCAGTGACTTGTACTCCAAATGAGATAGTTTATAAAGTTGAATAAAAAATACAAAGTCAAGAGCAAGAAACCATATACAGAAATGTCTAAAGTGCAGTGACATTTTAAAGACTGAAATTTAATTGTGCTGGTTTCCCACTCCCACAGTCTCTTTTCATGTATATTTCTTTGAAATGCAGAGTAAATGTCGCCATCCTTCTTTGTTTATGGTACGGATGAAAAATTCAATAGCTAGGTCACACCATAATCTGTCTTGCATACCCTTATAAATTTTCTATCTTTATTGCCAGCCAAAGAGTATCATCAACTTTGAAATGGAAAGCAGTGTCGGAGAGAAATTCATATCCTTTTACATTAGTCATCCTATTAAAAGGATCTGAAAATCACCCTGACTTTGTGTTTCCTTTACTAATGGCCCAAGTTCCAAAATAAAGGTAACATTGAATTTCTGAATTTTATCATGTCATTGTAATTTAGGAGATGAGCACGATAGTTCTCATTAATATTCTGAATGTGTAACTGCTCTAATAGGCAATTTAAAGTACTGCTGCGGCAGGAGAAGAAAAAAAATCTCAATAGATTGGGTACTTTGAGATGAGAAGGTTATCAAGTAAGTACAGATTTTTTTTTTACATAATATGCTTTTGGGGATATTTGGAAAATATTCATCCTCAGGGTTCATTCATGGAAACCTCACACAGCTGGAACTCTCATGACACTGTACCTGGGTTTTAAAAAGTCCACTTTATTCCAAATAAGGCCCAAGTTCTTACTCCAATAGAAACTAAAACAATGACCAAGATGATAATGTTGATGGTGGAGATAACAATGGTAATGAACATTGAGGGAGTAACATAGAGAAGCTAATGGGAATCCAATTAGATTATCCAACACTGAATTCTAAGATTCTTGAAGTAGTAAGATTCTAGTCACAAACTTCACAACTGTGCTTAGAGGAAAAAGCTAAAATCAGTTTCTCCTACTGAGCCTTAAATCTTAACCTAAATGTAATTTCACCTGTAAAGTCTTTTCCCAATGGAGGCATCTCTGCTATATGCTTGTAGAGCAGTGGTTCTCAACCTTGGCTGCACATTAGAATCACCTGGGAATCTTTTTAAAATCCTGATTTCTGGGCCTCATCCTCCAGAAATTCTGTTTCTTTGTTACTAATGTTGTGGCCTCACCCCATAACAAAGAAACAGAATTTCCAGAGGATGAGGCCCAGAAATCAGGATTTTAAAAAGATTCCCAGGTGATTCTAATGTGCAGCCAAGGTTGAGAACCACTGTTTTAGAGTGACCCTCAGTTCCCTATCACATTGTCTACCACATTTTGTTATAATTGTTTGCTGAATTATCTCCTTTGATAACCTTGTGAGGGCAGGAATCTTTTCTGTATTGCTCAACATTATATTCATAGACCCAAGAACAGGCCAGGGTACATAAGGTTATTAAATGAATATTTATACAATAAATACAAAAATACATCAGTCCTGGATCTCACTGCTCCATACTATCTGAAGTTTATCAATCTCTGCTTTTATTTGGTCAAATATAAACATCATGTGTGCTTATAAAAGATATGGCTTTTACGTATGGCCTTTCACTATTTGTGTGATCATGGCAAGTCACTGTTTTTTAGTTTTCTCATTTGCAAAATATGGATTTGTACTCAATGGTCCTTTTTCATATCAAACAAAGAATTCAACAATCATTTATTTATCTCCAAATATAGATGAGGAATTAGTGTCTGTTGAGGCATATTCATTTATTTAACAAATATTTATTGAGCACCTACCATATACCAGACAGTGCCCAAGTACTGGGAATACAATAGTGAACAAAACATAGATATTTGTTGTAAGGGCTTATATGCTGATGAGGGGCACAAACAAATATGTAAAAAATATAAAATGTCAAAAGATCAAAACCAAAGAGAGGATGGATTCTAGAGGCCATGAAAGGACAGTGTTTAAGAAGAAGACTGTGAAGGCCAGGGGAGGGGGGACGAGGGGAAATGGGGATCATCTATAATAGTGTCAACAAGAAAAAAATAGTTGATAGATCCAGCAAAATGTAGACTATGACTGAACATCAAGGGGTGAGTGGTAACTTTGACAAGAGTAGGTTCAATGGATAAGTAAGAGGTAAAAGCCTACATAGCGTATATTCAAGAGACAATGGGAAAAGAGAAATTAGATAGCAAATATAGGCAAATTTTGGAAATGTCTACTATAGACGGACGAGAAAAATGGGGTAGTAGCTGGAAGAGAGATTAGGATCAAAAAAAGCTTTATTTCAAATCAGAAAAATAACAGTCTGCTTATAAACTTATGATCAAATAGAAATGGTAGAAGAAATCAGAAACACCAATCAGAAAGGATATATGCACCCCTATGTTCATAGCAGCACAATTTACAATAGCTAAGATTTGGAAATAGCCTAAGTGCCCATCAGCGGATGAGCGGATTAAAAAAACGGTGGTACATCTACACAATGGAATACTATGCTGCTATAAAAAAGAAAGAACTCTTACCATTTGCAACAGTATGGGTGGACCTGGAGAGCATTATGCTAAGTGAAATAAGCCAGTCAGAGAAAGAAAAATGTCACATTATCTCACTCATTTATGGATTATAATGAACAACATAAACTGATGAACAAAAATAGATCCAGAGACACAGGAACATCGAACAGACTGTCAAACCTCACAGGGAAGGAGAGGGGCTGTGTGGGGAGGGGAGGTAAGAAATCAACCAAAGGACTTGTATGCATGCATATGAGCATAACCAATGGACAAGACAGTAGGGAGCGGGGGAGGGGAGGGGGGGCGGTGAGGGCATGTAAAGGGGGGGGGGGAATGACCAGGGAGAAGTCAATGGGGAGTAAAGGAGACATATGTAATACTTTAAACAATCAAGAATTTAAATTTAAAAAGAAGAAGCAGATTTACAATGGCTACCAATATAGGGGAAATGTGGTTCCCCAGAGATCAGTGGGCTAGAGAAGACCTGGGTGCTGCTATAGTGCAAACTAGCTGTCTCTTCTTGGGCAAGTGTTAAGTTGCTGGGCTTGGTCCTTCCCTGTAATAGCTACATTAGGCCAGATAATGTAGAACATTCCTTTCAGTGCTAATGGTTGTTTCTACCTAATTTCTTTGTACTAAAGCAACATTATCATACCTTATTAAAAAAAGTACATGTTAAAGAACAAGAAAGAGAAGCACTTTACTTAAAGATCTACATGCCCATCGGGGAAAGCTGCCTCCCTTGCATTGCTTTCAGCAATTTTTGTATCTCTGATGAGTAGTTAAGGTAATCAAAGGGCTGCTCAGACATGTAACTACATGGATGGGTTAAGGATTCTAACAGAAATGGGTATTAACATTAAAAAACAAAACCAACAATAAAAACAAACAAAAAGAACAAATAGAAATTGTAGGACTGATGATTCATGACAGAAGTAGGAGTTACCATACTAGTAAATACGTCCTGAGTCGGCGAGAGGGAATGAGATCTAGTATATAAGTGGAAAGGCTGATCTTAAGTAGAAGAAGGGTCAATTCATCCAGGATAGCAGGTCAGAAGGAAGAATAAGGGGATAAAAATGCAGGTGTCTGGTTAGTTGTGGGGATGAGCCCTTTTGGAATTTTTTTCTTTTTGCTTCTACTTTCTCAGTGAAATTGAAGCAAGGCTGTCAAGCGAGATTTAGGTTAGGAGAGTGAAGATTTAGGAGAGTGAAGATTTGGAGACTTGAAGATATAATACATAATTGTCACCCAGAAGAGCAGAAAAATGAAAGAACTAGGAAAATATATTAGGGTTACAGATCCACACTAAGGCTTTATTTGAGGTTAGTAGCTATGAAGTTAGGTTTTAACATATGATTTTGGGAGGATAGACATAGCCAGTCTATAGCAATCATGTTTACGAGTTTCCCCAAACATGTTCAGTTATTGGCATACAGATAAAAAAATAGGTGAAAGATTTAATTTAACCAAGGCTGGGATTTTTCTGGGTAAATATGATAAATACAGACAGGTTTCAGAGACTTAACAATGTGTATAAGAAATAGTTTATAAGGATGAGCCATAGAATTTCTATTGTATAAGGGGAATACAGTAAAACTTCAATATAATGGACTAATTCAGCTGAAGAATATTAAAAAGTTGATGAATTATTTAGTTTATCTGTTTTTATTTATGTAGACACATTTGTGTTATTAAAATTAAGTATGCATGAAAAGTTTAATTTCACAGAAAAGTTTTCTATACTGTAATTTTACATGTATACTGAATATGTCTAGTAAATGTATGCACTCACCAGACACAGTGAATACGCAAGTGCTCACAGCTGGGGCATTGCTTAGCACACCTGGGACCCTTGGCTGGCACACGTTAAAACTCCTGCAGAAAGTCATGCCACGTGACAACAGAACCAATTACCAAGTGCAATCACGTGCTAATCCTTTGCCCAACACTGCTTATGAGTGGTGACTCTTGGATTTAAATATGTAGACTATAGATGTTGATATGTAATATTTATTTATGTTGGCAAAATTACTACAGTTTTTTTCCAGCATATGGCCTATTCGACAAAATTTGTTAAAAATAGCAGTGAATTAATCATCAAAAAAAAACCTGTTAATTTAATTACAAGCCAATTTTGGTTAAAAGCATTTTAAAATTGACAAGGTATTAATTTTCGTTTTTTTTTTTTTTTTTGTCTTTTTATTTTTTTTTAAATTAAATCTTTATTGTTCAGATTATTACATTTGTTCCTTTTTTTCCCCCCCATAACTCCCCTCCTCCCAGTTCCCGCCCTACCCTCCGCCCTCACTCCCCACCCACTGTCCTCATCCATAGGTGCACGATTTTTGTCCAGTCTCTTCCCACATCTCCCACACCCCTTTCCCCCCCAAGAATAGTCAGTCCATTCCCTTTCTATGTCCCTGATTCTATTAAAATCAACAGTTTATTCTGTTCATCAGATTATTTATTCACTTGATTCTTAGATTCACTTGTTGATAGATGCATATTTGTTGTTCATAATTTGTATCTTTACCTTTTTCTTCCTCTTCCTCTTCTTAAAGGATACCTTTCAGCATTTCATATAATCCTGGTTTGGTGGTGATGAACTCCTTTAGCTTTTCCTTATCTGTGAAGCTCTTTATCTGACCTTCAATTCTGAATGATAGCTTTGCTGGATAAAGTAATCTTGGTTGTAGGTTCTTGGTATTCATCACTTTGAATATTTCTTGCCATTCCCTCCTGGCCTGCAAAGTTTCTGTTGAGAAATCAGCTGACAGTCGTATGGGTATTCCCTTGTAGGTAACTGAGTTTCTTTCTCTTGCTGTTTTTAAGATTCTCTCCTTATCTTTTGCTCTAGGCATTTTAATTATGATGTGTCTTGGTGTGGTCCTCTTTGGATTCCTTTTGTTTGGGGTTCTCCGCGCTTCTTGGACCTGTAAGTCCATTTCTTTCACCAGGTGGGGGAAGTTTTCTGTCATTATTTCTTCAAATAGGTTTTCAATATCTTGCTCTCTCTCATCTTCTGGCACCCCTATAATTCTGATGTTGGTACGCTTGAAGCTGTCCCAGAGGCTCCTTACACTATCCTCGCATTTTTGGATTCTTTTTTCGTTTTGCTTTTCCGGTTGGATGTTTTTTGCTTCCTCGCATTTCAAATCATTGACTTGATTCTTGCGCTCCTCTGGTCTGCTGTCGGGCGTCTGTATAATATTCGTTATTTCAGTCCGTGTGTGCTTAATTTCTAGTTGGTTCCCCAATATAAGATCGAGGGTCTTATTAGTTTTCGTGTAGATCTCATTAAGTTTATCGGCAGCTTCTAAACAGTTCTTGAGAGACCTTAAAAGTGTGGTTCTGAACTCTATTTCTTCCATTGACAATTTTGTCCTGTTTCTTTGTCTCCGCATTTTGTTATGCTTCCTTGGTGCACCCCCTAGTGGTCTTTGTTTGCAGTCTTATAGATAAATCTTGATTGCTGTAGCTAATTCCAGGGAGGGTTTGACCTCTAGGCCAAGTGGCTATGAGATTCAGCTGTGTCAGCGGTGAGAGAACTTCTGTCCTCTAGGGAGGTGCTAATCTAGCCTTTGCCTGAGGCTATCCGGCAAATGCCTCTGTGCAGGGCTTGGGCAGGGCGGGTCGAACAGGATCAACAGCATGGGCCGGAGAGAGCAGTTATGGCGGCCCTCAGTCCTGTCCCAAGGGGCTCTGCCTCTCTGAGTCCCAGCACCCGCTGCAAAGCTCGGAGAGAAAGCTGCACTCGCTCTGACCGAAGCCAGACAGTCCCGCTTCTCCCGCCTGAGTTTGGGTCCCTAAAGACTCGCCCGGATCTGGAGCTCAGAGTCTGCGACTCCCTCCCGATTGAAAACAACAACCGCGCCCTCCGCCGCCAGCCCGCTCCTCGCACTCCGCACCTCAGAATTTGACTTCAGCACTGCGCCTCCTCTGAGTGTCCGTGTGCGTTTCTCTTTCCTCCTAGTTGTAGGACTTCCACTCAGCCAGCGCCCCTGTGGTTCTGGGTGATGTCCCTTCCGTTTTTTGGTTTCACTTTTGAAGTAGTTGTTCAAAGCAGCAAACTCCGGCGTTAACCTATGTCGCCATCTTGGTTCTCCTATTAATTTTCACATGTGATATATGGATTAGAAATTTTGTCCAGTTAATCTGAAGTCCATTAAATCAAGGTCTGTAACATCAAAGGTTTACTGTAATGGGCCATAGGGTCATGGGTTTCCAGGGATGGAAGAAAGAATAATCTGGGGATTCTGGGCCTCTAGAGTTTAGTGGTTAAGTCAGTCAAAGGGACAATAACATAATGACATTGCAGGGCAGTCATGAATATTGTTGGAAGGAAGGGAAAGTGAGGGATATGCAGTGTCCTGGATGCACTCTTGACTCCAACCAATTGAAATATGGAGGTGAAGGACCTGTGCTCTTTTACAGGATGCCTTAAGTTTGGCGCTTCCTTTAATTGTACACCAGAAACTCTAGAGTTCATTTTTTAGTTCTTGTAGAAATACTTTCTGCTGTTGGCTTTTAGGACACACTCACCTCATTTTTCTTCTTGTCCCCTTCCCAGTCTCTGATTTACCTCTGAATGGAGGGCTCTTTTCTTATTTCTCTTCTATTTTCCAACTACACTGCCTCCCCGGGAAAAAGGAATCCGCCTCCATTGTTTTAAATATCATGTACAGCTTATGACTCCTGATTCTTCATCTCCAACTTAGAGTTCTTTCCTGAGATAATTTTTATATTCATTTATTTGCTTGATACTTTCACTTCGATGTATAATCATCATCTCAAATTAAAAATCTCTAAAGCAGGACTTTTGATTCATCTTTTTATTCCCTCCCCCAGTCTTCCTAGTTTCACCGAGTAGTTTAGATCAAGGGCCTAAAAGTTATCCTTCATTTGTCTTTTTTCCAAGCCCCAAGTCAAGATGTCCAGAAAGTATCATTGGTTCTACCTTCAAACTATATTGCAAATCCAACCATTTCTCACCACCTCACTGTCAGGACCCAACCAGAGACAATCCACTAGGATATGAGTGTATGTGTATGTGTGAGTGTAAGTGTGTGTGTGTGTGTGTGTGTGTGTGTGTGTGTGAATTTAATCTCCCTAAATTGAGGTAGCTGATTAAATAGTCACTCTAAAGAGATCTTCTTTGCATCCGATACAGTAAAACTCAACAGTTTGAGTCTACAGTTTAGATAGTAGGCATGAAGGAAACCTAACATTGGTGAGCATAAGGGGATAGACAAGGGTGAATGGAACCCACATCTGTTTCCATTGCCTTCAGCTCTGATAACACGACATCCTTCCTGAGAAGCTGGTGCCTTTTACCACAAAGTTAAATATGTGCACCTGGTCCACAGGTCAGATAATTTGAGAAAAACTCAGGGGAAGATCCAGTAATTGCAGGGCTGGTTGCTGCCCAACCAGGTGATCTAGCAAATAAGCATCAATGTATGTGAGCTACGAAAGTGCTGCCCCAAACGACTGTGTAAAAAACAAAATGACTGTAATTTTACTTCTACCCTCCCAATCTTCACAAAAGACACAAAAAACAACTTTTGTGGCCCACATTTACCAGAAACATATAGGAAAGAGAAATCTGAGAGGCTTAGTTCAGATTAGGAAAGTTGACTCCTTACAAAACCACTATAGTACACACTTAGCCAACTTCTTTAAAACATAGCTATACTAATTCCCAAATAATGACAATAACAAGAACATGCTTCCACCTAATGAGGCAGCTAACAAACGAAAACATGCTAAGCTTTCCCTCCCAATAAAGGAAGCAAAGTCACAAATTACTTTGTTTTTGTCTTTGGGTGAGCTTCAGTCTTCTAGCTATTCACATTCCTGTTACTGAAATCTTGTGCATAAAATTAACTAATATTAACAATACATCCTATATTTGATGGCACTAAAATGTAAGAGGAAGAAAACAAGACTATTTGGTTTATGCGTAAACCTATCAAGTTAAGGAAGAAATATTCATAACTATTACAGTCTTCCTTTCTGTATTTATCACATTGTTGTAACTGGTATTTATCACTGCCTTCCTCTACTACCCACTTCATGTTCCTTTTGCACCCAGCAAGCACCTAAGCTGGTCCTATATTTTTGTACTGGGAGTTTGTCGTGTGCATTGCACGACACCTTGCTGTATCAAAGAATTTGAAGACATGTTTTAAAAGCATTTTGCTCATCATGATTAGCTCACATGGATTATTTTAATAGCCTTCTTACCATTTTTTTTCTGATCCCTGTGACATCAACTACAGTTTACACCCAACAGCTAAGGTGATTATATAAAATGCAAATCAGATCTCTGATTGAAGCTTTCCAGTGGTTTTCCATTACATATAGATAAAATCTAAGTGGTTACCAAGGTCAACAGGGGCTTAAGAGCCAGCCTCTACCAACCTCAGTGACTTCAATTTCTACCAATTTCATTCTCAAACTGCAGTATAGGGTTCCTCCACCTCAGTATACTGGCATACTGGGCCAAATATATTTTTGTACTGGGAGCTTGTCATGTGCATTGCACGACACTTTGCAGTATTCCTAGCCTCTACCCACTAGATGCCAGTAGCACTCTCCAGTTTTGACAAGTATCTCTATGCATTGCTAAAAGTCGTTTAGGGGACAAAATTACTCCTGCTTAAGAACCACTACTCTAGCCATATCGGTCATGTCTATGTTCCTGGGATGTGACAATTTCTTATCATTCTTATTATGTTAACTTGACTATACATTTATTTATTTAAGTTTATTGTCCTCCCCCTCTTACTCTATTACAAATACCATGACAATATGGTTTTATCTATTTTGTTAATTCTGGTATCTCCAGGGCCCAGAACATTGCTAAAAATATCTTTATTAAATCTTGAATGAACAATTTGGAATTAATTAATGTTCCTGCCTTCCCTTTTCTACTAAAATAAATTTACCTGAAAACTCCAACTCAAATGTAACCTCTCCCAGGAATTCTTACTTCACCCTAAGAAACTAGACTTTATCATGAAGAATAATGAATCACTTGACTTCCAAGAATTTTCATGATTTCATTGGGACTCTCTTTAAATCTCTCAATCTTCATTCTCTGAGAAATGGCTATTATAAAGTGCAGAACACAAAAGTCCTGATAACACATCTACAAACATGTGGCCATCAGGCCAGTAATCCTGCCATTTGTTGAGGTTAATAAGACAGGCTTGCTTTGGATCTTGTTGTTCCATTACTCAGAAATGGCCCCAAGGACAGTTGTAAAACAAAGAGGAACCAAACTAAGCATGAAAACAAATGAGGGACATGTGAATAAAACTTGTCAACCTAGCATCTGGACACAATAATTAAACATCTTGGGACTTGGGGGTTCCGTCTTCACAGGCATCAGCTCAGCAAAGGTATTTCTTTATTCTTATGACATAACTCAGATTTCTTTTTGATATCAAAGGGGAAAAGTGGATTTTGAAAATATATTATTGTATTAAAATAGAAGGTGCTGAGAATGAAAATCTAATAATGATAAATGAAATGCTAGACATAGGAGGAGACACCCTGCAATATTTGACAGCAAGGATATTGGATCCAGGTGAACTGGCATTTGAGCCCAAGACCTAGCATTTGCTGTCAGTGCTCACTTAGACAAATTATTGGAACTTTCTCAGCCTCGATTTTTTAACATATAAAATCTGATTAACAATAGTAATGAAACCTCTTCATTGTTTTGCTTGGGGGATTGAATGAAGAAACCAATGTGAACTGCTTATCATAGTTTCTGGTCCAAAACAAATATTCAGTGAGTGATAATTAGTAGTAGTATAACTAATTAATGACTAACGTTGATAAAGTTTTCTTAGCTTGGACTATGTGATATCAAAAACTTCCTCACGCACTAACATTTTGTGTCTCTGCAAATTTAATAGTCTCGAGTCCTACACTTCCAAGCAGGAGCTGGCAAAAGATTGGAATTATGGCTGCATTAGTAGATAGCATTTGCTGAACATACTCAGATGGTGGAGGTCCTTGTTCCCCAATCTCATGCCCACTGGGAGGCGGAAGTGAGTGGTGGGAATCTGCTTAGCGCAGATTCTACCTAGTGATTGCCTCTAGTAGTCATTGTTCTGCTTAATAAATGTGTGGTTCTTTTCTCCTAGGCATCTGGATATCTGAATTTCATGACCCTTTTACAACTGGAAGAGACCATATGACTATTTCTGGTTAATGAGTTGTGAGCAGAAGTGACACATTTCCATTGGGGATTAGAATATTTAATTGCTTGTGAAAGACTTTCCCGAGTACATTTTTACTCTGCAATGACATTTCAAGATGATGGCATCTCCATCAGCACATATAACAAGACACCAAGAAAAGCTCCCAGCAAAACCAGGCGGATGTATAAGCATGATTAAGACCTAAACCCATATTTTTTTACAAAGTATTTATTTATTTATTTATTATTCACACTATTACAGATGCCCCTATTCCATTCCTAACCTTTGCCCATCTCCACCTAGCCCTTGCCCCTCCTTCTTTCTGGCAATGAAATAGGAAATTTTAGGGGTGAAATAGGCAGGCTTAGGACATTTTTAAATTAAGGGTCCTTGAGGAAAAAAACAAAAACAAAAAACCCCCGCAGGGCTACAGAGCAGAGGTTACATTTACATAAAACAAGGGAGCTGGGAGAAGGTACATCTCCATAGCACAGGGAAGCCAAGTGCAGTTACATTTCCATAAGACAAAGGAGAGGCAATAGTTACATTTCCATAAGATAAAGGAAACTGGGAGTAGCAAAAAAGTCTATATTTACAAAATAAAGATGGAGGAAGAAAGCCCAGAGGGAATGGGAGAACAATGAGGGAGGAGGACCCCGCAGGTCCCAGTGATGTTTTGACCTTTGAGCTCAGGAGTTGGTATATTGACCAAATCAAAGGGAATATTAACCAATCAGAGGGGAAATCAGGATACAGGGACTTGCAGCCTTTATAAACCTTGGAAACAGGAACTCAGTGGGACTCTTTCCCTTCCCCATGTGGTGGTCTGTGCTGTGAGATTTTTTCCCCTTCCCCATGAGTCTGTACATTTCTTCAATAAATTTCCACCTTTGCTATACAATCTTCCACGGACCAAGAATCTGGGGAACAGTCCTGCCCAGGGGAACACCGCGTGTTCCAGCCCAAAAATCCTGTATCACAGCATAATTTAGATTGTCTTCACTGATGCAAAAGTGTGTATATAGATGTGAAGTGACACCACAAAAAATAATGTAAAGTATGTGCCAATAGTATAGGAATCAGGTGGTGGGTGGGAAAGAAACTATTCTGAAGAGTTAGAAGGGTGGCTTTCCGTATTCTATGGCAAAACATTTGATAGAACTGATATCTACAATAACTTAGGAGTCTAATCATGCCCTTAATGAACTTTTAGCAACAGGGAAGTTGAAAAACAGAATGTTATTCGTATGCATTAGTTGATAGTAGCTGTGTCCAGCAAAGTATCAGAAAAAAGGATAGAGCAGAGAAAAGATCTGGCCAGATTTCAAGAAACATGAAAGAAAAAAGGGGGGGGGGGGAGAATTGCACACAATGCAAAATATACGGGTGATGTATAGGGTGGCACAAAAATAGGTTTACAGCTATGAGTATGCAAAACACGATTTATTCTTGTATTATTAATTATTGCATTATTTTCCATATGAACAACTGTAAACCTACTTTTCCTCGCCCCATATCATAGAATTTTACAATTGAAGCCTATATAATTTCATCAACCAATGTCACCTCAATAAATTCTATAACAACTTTAAAAAAATAAACATGATTAAAAATAAACTTATAAGTATGGTGGAGACACTTGCTTTTCAATTCAAATAATCAAAGATAAAATTGAAAAATGTTTTGAGTAAGAAAAGTTTAAAACTCAAATTTGCAGAAGAATCAAATCAAAGGTATGGCATTTACCCTGACCATTTAAAAACTTCTGGATGGATTGAATAAAATGATTTAGAGGGGTTGGTGGGAAGACTAAAAATCTTCATAGGCTCAAAATACCTTCAATTAAATAGAGAGCTAAAGGCATGGGTTGAGCAGAAAAAAGCATGTATCAGATATGAGAATGGGTCTGAGAAAGAATTTTGAGTCTGATGTTGCACAAATGAACAGAGTCACTAAAATATTAATAAGAAACCTTAGTTTTTTTAGAGAGTTTTTGCCAAAAGAATCATTGATCTAACTAGACTAACGGAGACTGTGCTTGTTCAAGAGTTAAAATAGCATGTGGGATCTCAGCCTTCTGTGGGAAAGAAGCAAACTAAGAAATTACTCAGCCCCAAGAAGGGTGTAGCTCCAACTACCACTTTATTTTTTTAACATGACACTTCTGGCTTTAATCAAACTGACATTCTTTTTAGGGTTCCATATGAAGTATGGTAGCAATCATCTCAGGTAGAAACTATAGTTTACCTTTAACCCTGCTGTTTGGCTAACGTACCTATTTGCTTTGTTTAACAATAGACAGGTTATTTTGATTTTCTGAATTATATAAATCATCCCATTCGATTAAATACCCTATTGATTGTAATGTGAAATCCCATTTGTAGTGGTCATACTGGTCTTAGCACATTTTCCTTTACCTGGGAAAGACAGCACAGTTATCCCGAGGTCAGAGGGCTCCAGTTAACATGTCCCTGTTGACTCAGTGTTCTGGAATCCCAAAACAAAAACTGTAATTTAAATAACAGCCTAAGTTTAACCCAAGTTCCTCATTCCAGACCCGAGGGCTCTAGATAATGTGTTTCTATCAATTCAGTGACCCCAAGACCCAAAACTATAATAACATGCTGCTTCTGCTTCTGTAAACTGCATTTTTTCAAACCAGGTTCCTCATTCCAAACCTTGAAATGTAATCAATACCTTTGTGATCTTTGCCTATATAAGTCTGGCTTTGCCACCATCTCATCACTATGAGATTTGGGAAAGCAAAATGGCCCCTCATAGTCCCAGATTGCAATAAATGTGACTCTTTAATTTGACTTCTTGAGGCGTCCTTCTGTGATTCGCGGGGTACCTTATAACACATAGAGCTTTTTGTGCATTATATATTTTTTATTTTAAATAGTTATTTTTAATTTTTCAGTTAGAGTTGACATACAATATTATATTAGTTCCAGGCAGACAACCCAGAGATTAGATTTTATATAACCTACTAAGTGATCTCCCCTATAAGTCTAGTACCCATCTGATCTAATGCACAGTTATTACAGTATTATTGACTACACTCCCTATAGTGAACTTTACATTCCCATGACTATTCTGCAACTTCCAATTTGTACTTCTTAATCCCTTCACCATTTTCAAACATCCTCCAAAACCCCTCCCATATGGAAACCATCAAAATATTTTTTGTATCTATGAGTCTGTTTCTGTTCTGCTTGTTTATTGATTTTAAGTTTTAGATTTCACATATAAATGAAATCATAAGGCATTTTTGTCTTCCTCTGACTGGCTTATTTCACACAGTGCAATACCCTCTAGTTCCATCCATATTGTTGCAGATGGCAAGATTTCATTCTTTTGTATGTTTGAGTCATATTCCACTATATATATGTACCACTTCTTTTTTATATATTCATTTATTGATTGGCACTTAGGTTGCTTCCACATCTTGACTAATGTAAATAATGCTGCAATGAACATATGAATATGTATATTTGATTTAATGTTTTCTGTTTCTTTGGATAAATACCCAGAAGTGGAATAGCGGGGTCCTTCTTTGTCTCTTATTATGTAAGCTTGTTTTAAAGTCTATTTTGTCTGGTATAAGTAATGCTAACCAAGCTTATTTCTTTGTTTCCACTTTCATGAAGTATCTTTTTCTATCCCTTTAAGTTTGGGTGTCTTTTGGTCTGAAGTGAGTCTCTGTAGACAACATATGTAAGGGTCTTGTTTTGTTATCCATTTAAGCTCCATAAGCCTTTTGATTAAATCATTTAGTTCATTTGCATTTAAAGTGATTATTGTTATTATTATTATTTGTTAATCCTCATCTGAGGATATTTTTTTCTATTGCTTTTCAGAGACAGTAAAAAGGAGGGAGGTGGGGAAAAGAGAAAGAGAGAAACACTAGTGTGAGGGAAACATATCAATTGGTTGCCTCCCACACCCGCCCTAACCCATGGACAGGAATCAAACCCATGATCTTAAGTGCATGGGTCAACACTCTAACCACTGAAAGACACTGGCCAGGGCTAATATGTACTTATTGCCATTTTATTATCCATATTTTTTATCTTTTTTTTCTTCATCTTCTTCTTGAAGAAAACCCTTTAACATTTCTTGAAATACTGTTTTGGTGGTGATAAACTCATTTACCTATTTCTTTTCTGGAAAGCTATTTGTCCTTTGAGTCTAAATGATACTTTTGCTGCGTAGAGCAATTGCTTTTCTTAACATTGAATATTTACTATCAATTCTCTGGCCTGCAAAGTTTCTGTTGAGAATTCAGTTGACAGTCTTATGGGAGTTACCTTGTAGATAACTAACTGCTTTTCTCTTGCTGCTTTTAAGATTCTCTCTTTGTCTTTAACCTTTGGCATTTTAATTATGATGTGTCTTGGTATGGGCTTCTTTGGGTTCATCCTGTTTGTGATTCTCTGCACTTCCTGGACTTGTAAGTCTGTTTTCTTCACCAGGTAGGGAAGTTTTCCATCATTACTTTTTCAAATAAGTTTTCTATTTCTTGCTCTATCTCTCTTTTTCTGACACCCACATGATGCAAATGTTGGTACAATTGAAATTGTCCCAAAGGCTCCTTATACTATTTATTGTCAATTATTTTCTTTTTTCTGTTCTGATTGGGTGTTTTCTGCTTTTTTATCTTCCAAACTACTGATTTAATCCTCTGCTTTGCTTCATCTATTCCAGTGATGGTGAACCTTTTGAACTCGGTGGGTCAGCATTTTGAAAAACCCTAACTTAACTCTGGTGCCGTGTCACATATAGAAATTTTTTATATTTGCAACCATAGTAAAACAAAGACTTATATTTTTGATATTTATTTTATATATATTTAAATGCCATTTAACAAAGAAAAATCAACCAAAAAAAATGAGTTTGCGTGTCACCTCTAACATGCGTGTCATAGGTTTGCCATCACTGATCTATTCCAATGTTGATTCCCTGTAATGTAGTTTTCATTTCAGTTAATATATTTTTTATTTCTGACTGGCTTTTTAAATGTCTTCTATCTCCATTTTTATGTTTCCTATCTCTTTGCTGAAGTTTTCACTAAGTTCATCTACTCTTCTGCTAAGTTCATTGAGCATCCTAATAACAAATGTTTTGAACTCTGCATCTAATAGATTGCTTATCTCTATTTTGTTTAGTTCTTTTTCTGAAGTTCTGTTCTGTTTTGTTTTGTTTGTTTTGTTTTCATTTGGGACATGTTTCTTTGTCTCCTCATTTTGGCTACCTCCCTGTGTTTGATTCCATGTATTAGGTCAGTGATATGTTCCTAGAAGTGGGATCACTGGGTCAAATGGCAGTTCCATTTTTAGTTTTTTGAGAAAACTCCATACTGTTCTCCACAGTGGCTCCACCAGCCTGCATTCCCACCAGCAGTGCATGAGGGTTTTTCAAGCTTTTCAAGCTGCTGCTACTGTGCTGGAGCTCAGAGGGATCCTTTTCCTGAGCACCACCCAACCACCCCTATAAGCAACACACTCAAGAGGCAACCTCAGAATGTACCTGAGTGCTGAGGAAGCAAGTCCTGCTGCTCTGTGAGATCAGCCCCTGCACAACAGATCCACAAAGATCACAGGAGGTCATAGCCACAATAACCAAATATTTGGTGACCAAAAGGAAAAACTATGGTAAATTGTGATGCTAATTTATATCCAGTCTTTTTTTTTTTTTTTTCCTAGTACATACAAAATTGAATTTCCTGGTTCCCTTGTTGCTAAGAGGGGTCCTATGACTATTCCTAGCCAATGAGTTATCAAAAGAAGTGATATCTGTTGCTTCTAGGCAGGAAATGATACAAATTTAATTATCTGTGCCAACCTCGAGAGCTGTTTCCTTCTGCCAGCAAAGATCATCAGCTTTCAAATAGCCTCATCCTAGTCAAGATGTCACCAAGTAAACATAATCCCAACTTTGATGTACATGCAGTATTAGTGAGAAAAATAGTGTTTTGTTTTTAAGCTATTGAGATTTAGAGGTTGTTTGAGTGTCCCACCCATATTGCCTTGGCATTAGTTGTTAAGGATACTGACAGCTTTTTACTCTAAGTACCTGCATCTTTCTGTCTGACGTTTTTTTTCTGATATGTTAGACCCACACAAAAAAGGCTGGAATATCAGTTGGTTGATTCTAAGAAGAACTCAGCCAATAAAAAATGAAAGTTGAATGACAAATACACAAGCTTTCTCGTTCCTTTCTGTACAATATCCCAAGATTCCCTGAAAGATTTGAGCCCCGATTGCCCACTGGGGTATCTGCTTGTTATTTACCTGGATTGGCTTCATTTGCTTCCTTGTCTTACTTCCCCACTCCCAATTCTTATAATATTTCCTATTTAAACTATTTACACTCAAATCCTCAGCTCAGGGCATACTTCTGCAGAAACTCAAGCTGTGACAAATAGAGCCATTGTAGGGTCTTGGATCCTGGGAAGTAATTTTATTTACAGATAAAAGCCTTCCTGTTCTCTGTATGCTGCAAAGTATTTTTATTGGTCTATAGGTTTCCTTTAAAACATAAAAATAAAGAAATAAAAATATCTCTCTATATAAAAGCCTAATTGACCAAATGACCAAATGCCCGCTAGATGTGCACTGACCACCAGGGGGCAGACACTTAACATAGGAGCTGCCCCCTGGTGGTCAGTGCTCTCCCACAGCCAACCTCCTGTGGCCAGCCAACCTCCTGTGGTCCCTCCCCCTGGCTGGCAGGCCCCGATTGGCCCCAATCGGCCCGGATTGTCGGCCAGGCTGAGGGACCCCACTCATTCATGAATTCATGCACCAGGCCTCTAGTAGTAATATAATATTGAATATTCTTTACCTGACACATTTCACCAATGGATGCTCTTTCTACATAATACCTAAGATTTTTATTCCCATGTTTTTCTGGTTACCCTATTCCCTCTGCTATTACCCTTCCCCCCATTCCCACCCCCCAAAAGCTATTAGTTTTATTTAACTACCTAAAAAGACAGAAGACAGCATTTAAAAGAAATGTCAATATAATCTGTGGAATAAAATATAAAATTATGGATTTGTTAGCATAACATAAGATTGATAAATTTAGCATTATCTCGTTATCTCTCTTTTTAAGATTTTTTATTGATTTTTTTTAGAGAGAGAGGAAAGGAGAGGGAGAGAGAGAGAGAAAGAGAGAGAGAGAGAGAAACATTGATTGGCTGCTTCCTATGTGCCCCCTACGGGGGATCAGGCTTGAAACTTGCAACTCAGGCCTGTGTCCAGCAACCTTTTTTTGCATGGGACGATGCCCAACCAACTGAGCCACACCATCCAGGGCAACACAGATATCCCTGGAAAGAAAATTGATTTTTCTTGAATACTATGAGTTTACCTATGAATAGCAACAAGAAAATAAAACAAAACCGTGAAGCAAGAGGACACAATATTTATATTTAAATTACACATTGGAAAGGAAACAGTTCAAGAGCCATACAACTCCAAACATGAGGATAAATGAGAATTTGCATAGCTGGCGGTGGGGAGAAAAAGTAGAGGGAGCATAACCATGAAGGAAGATGCTAGATTAGGGTATGCTTCATGGAGCAGAGAGGAATCAGCAGCTAGAGACAATCCCAAATCTGTCCACATGACCATCATTAATCAAATGGGAGCCAAGTCAATGTACAACAGGACTTATGCTGCCATTCACATATGCATGTGAATTTCCTGAAGGATAGAAATCTATTAACTTACTATAACCACCCCAGCAGTATCTGGTTCCTTTTGGAACGTTGATGATTGAGTGAGAATGTCATTTGCCTGGGCTATCTCCACAATAATGATTTTATCACCTGGCTATGCAGAGCAGATGGAGAAAATACAGAAGAGCCTCCACTTCATATCTGTCCTTGAATGGGGACTAAACAGTATCATCTCAAGATTTCCCTCTTCCCCAGGCCAGATGAAACCCATTAGTACTACACATAGTCTGTCTGGGAGTTAGTGAAATACACTGGCACAAATACAATAAAATGAAGGCTTAAAATTTACTGATCCCCAATATTTGTTAGCATAACATAAGGTTGATAAATTTAGCATATTTTAGTAGATAAGTCAAGTGTTGACCCAGACATGACATATGAAACATTTTCCTAACAAATTAAGCAGTCCCTATGGTACAAACTTTTCCATTTACTAAATATTTATTGAATAGCTAATGTGCTATTTCTGTGTGAGTTATAAGAAGCTTCTGGGTCTAATTAATGCATTGGTCCAGGTGTTTTCTTTGGTCTTCTTTCTTTATCTACACTCATCAATTTGGGGGTTGAAATTAAATACATACAGTAATTAATCTCTAATCCATATTCCCAGGTATTATATATATTTTCTCTAATCTCCATACTTAGATGCCTAATGCTTACTAGATGTGTCCATTTAGATGTCTAATAGTCACCTATAATAGTATCCAAAAGAAATCTGTTCATCATCACTCATCAAATTGGCTCCATCACAGGTCTTTCTAATCTAGTAAAATGTCAAAATCCTAATCGAGCCTGGAATCCAGTTGCTTGTTCTTTGCGTCACGCTGCAGATCCAAACCATCGGGGAGTTCCCTTGGGTCCATTGCCAAATGTATCATCAATCTGACCGCTTTGCCCCACCTCCACTAAATTCTAGTCGAAGCTATAATCATCTTCTATCTTGATTACTGCACTCGTGTCTTCACTCATCTTGCTGACTCTTTACTTGATCCACAGCTGTTCATGTTCTGCACAAGAATAGAAAAAATGACCTTTTAAAAATATAAACAAGGACATATCACTCCTCTGAATATAGCTTTCTGATAATTTCCAGCTATACTTTGTATAAATAAATACCCTTCTCCTGGCCTACTAGTCCTACATAACTGAGCCTCTTGGCACTCATATCTTACTAAGTTCCTTCAAATTTACTGTACTTCAACTATATTTGTTTTTCACTTGTATCTCTGTGTCTCTATAATTGCATTTCTCTCTTGTTTAGAAGGCTCTTCCCTTATCCCCTCTTGTTTCAGATATCGGCTCAAACATTTGTCCATCTCTGCACCCCAACTCAGCCTCTAGTCCTTACTTTAATTACTCCACAGAACTTATCACTATTGAAAATTATGTTTATTATCATTTATTTGTTCATGTTATGTTTATTGTTGGTCACTCTTCACTAAATTTGAGGGACCTTGTTGTTTTCTGCTGTAGCTCTAATACCTAGAACAATAATTGGCACTTAGAAGTCCCTCAAATACTTTTTAATGAATGAAAAGATGATTTCTTGAGCTGTTTTAAAATTTAATTGAATGATTGATTGATTGATTTAGTATATGCATGTAGCTGGTTTACTACACAAATAGTTACAAAAGCAGAAACCTTGTATATTTAGCAAATAATATTTTCCCTTCTCTAACTATTCTCCTTCCACTCCAACTCCAGGCAGCTAGGAGTTCACCTTTACTAGGTTTAGTCCAGAATGTGTTTACTTCTCCCCATTATAGAAATGAGAATAGACTCACAAAACATAAGTAGGAGCTTTAGTGAAGTTTTATAAAGCTGAAAATAATATCCCTTTTCTTCTCATTTCCTTCCCTTTCTTGGAAATTGGCATTTCTCTTAGCAAGTTAAAAGATCTGTATATGGTCTTTTAAAACCTTTCTCATGCTGAGATTCTAATGAGAAGAACATACTTTTATATTTGTCGGTAGGTCTTTATAGTAGATAAAGGAATACCTAATTTAATCTCTTTGACAATTGCCTTAGGTGGCATTATAGGAATTACTATTCTAATTTAACAAATAATGTGATTGAAGCTATAGGAAGCTGAGTGGTTTATCCTAGGTTGAACCTTGACAAGTGATGTTGCCAGGACTGGAACCTAGTTTTTTTTCATTCCCAACTTTTTTTCATTGCATCTAGGATCAGAAACCCAAAGAATATTGGCCTGGAATATGTCCGTCATTAAACAGATATGGAACTTTATAAAATATAGCCTAATATCGATGAAATGTTCTCAGGAGTCTTTCAAGAAACCCAATGATGCCTTTTATATTTTTAATGAAGAAAGTAATAACGAATGACTTCTTTTCATTTTAGCTTTCTAAATTGTTGAATCTAGGGCTGATATCCCAATGAGTCCGCATCAATGGATTATGTTTAACTGCACAACCATCAAAGGGCTGGCTCTGAATAATTAGACAGAACAAGACACACACAAGTTGGGTTAAATCCAAATAATAAGAGCGAGAAAAGCTTAGTAGGCGTTGTGTGGGCTCTCAGGTTCTTCACACATTTATTGTATGTTTTCAGGAAATTATATATCTTTGATAACTTTATATGACTCAATATTATCATGTAAAAATAGGGATAATAAAACACATTAGTTCCCACCACTGGTGGTCTGTGAGGTCTGAAAGTTTGGCGACCGCTGGTTTAAGGAAAAGGTTGGTGACTGCTGGCCACTTAGACTATGTAACAACAACCTCCAAATCTTAGTTAGTGACTTCAAGTTACACAGGTTTATATCTTGCTCATGTTACATGTTAGTTGTGGTTCCTATGTAGTTATGCATGACATGAATTATTCTTTCTGAGATACAGGCTAAAGAAGTACATTCATAATACCAGGGAATGAGCAATGGAGATAGTCAAATGTCCAAGCCTGTTACCAATATGTGTTTTCTTTTAGGGAGAACAGAAAAAAATTGAAAATGATAAATCAATCTAATCTACCATTAAATGACCATACTTTATAGTATTATTTTTTGTAAAATACTTAACACAGCTTAGCATGTTCTCAATTTTTATGTAGACATGAAGACATGGATTAGCTTGAGTCAAATATCTCTCTCCTGGTTCCCTATTCCTTGCAGAGTTATAAAAATTGGCAGTAGAGAAATGACACTGGGGATATTCTGGGCAGCAATGTGTGTTGTGTCATGCAGAGACCTGACATCTTTGAGAAATGAGCACTTGTGGGAAATTAGAACTTTATATCAACACTGCAGTTTTTCACAGATAAAAATACTAGAGAAAGCATGACATGCTCATTGGGAAGATACCATGGTCAGAAAGGTGTACCCCATTTTTGCTTTCCTTGTGTATATCTAAGAGTCTCTGAGACTCATAAAATATTCTTCTCAGAGAAATAGTCTGGTTTTACTTGGGACTTCTAGATTTAGGTTATTTTTTTTCTCTTATCTCAATGATTACCTGCTCTAGTCCCTTTACTCTTTTCCTCCTGTCATCTCCTTACCCCTACTTACTCCTTTGTGTCTCTTTTAGTATTTTCCCTCTTCTCTTTGAGACTCACCCTCCTTAAATATTTTTTGGCACTATGTCCTATTTAATCTATACATTAGTGGGTCTTTTCCCAAGCCCTGCTTAGTCAGAATTGTTATTATGTGTTTCTCCTATTGCCTGTTAATTGTAGATAAATTCCTAGGAAGGCACAAGACGGAATTACAGGTTTGGTGAGAATGTACCAGAGAAGAAGGAAAATTGGATTCTTTCAGGTCAGTTGAATCTGGTTTTATAAATTCTTATGGACAAAAACCCAGTTTCTATTTCTCTGTCAAGTACACTTACATTATCACTAGAATCATTGGAGTCCGTCATGCTGAACTCTCTCATTCTAAACCTGCCAATATCACTGATGCTATAGCTTGGAGCACCAGGTGGTATATCAGTCTGCACCCCCTTCCTGTGCAAATGCATTCTAAGCTATTGCCTTCTCTCTGACCCAGCCATCTACTCATATTCTACATATTTTGTACCTGCTCAGGCCTTTCTTTTCTGGCTGAAAGACCCTACTTCATCTCTCCTGTTATGGACTAAATATTCGTGTTTCCCCAAACATTAAGGCTCTCTCTCCTCCTCTTCCTTCCCTCCCTCCCTTTCCCTCCTTTCCCCTCCCTTCCCCTCTCCTCCCCTCTCATCCCCTCCCCTTATCTCCTCTCTTCCTTTCTCCTCCTTTTCCATTTCCATTCTCTCTCTCTCTCTCTCTCTCTCTCTCTCTCTCTCTCCCCCTCTCTTCCCCCTCCTCTCAGCCTTGTGAGGACACACTGACAAGACACTTGTCTGCAAACCAGGAAGGGAATGTCCTCATCAGAAACCAAATCACTGACACCTTGATCTTTTAGCTACCAGAGCTGAGAGAAAATAAATGTCTGTTGTTTAAACATCCTAGTCTGTGGTATTTTTAAAAATATTTTATTTATTTTACCTTTATTGTTTAAAGTATTACAAATAGTATTACATTTATCTCCTTTTCCCCCCATTGAGCTCCCCACAGCCTCCCCTACCCGCCCCCCCCCCCCCCACACACACACATGCCCTCCCCGTTCCCCCAGTGTCTGTGTCCTTTGGTTATCCTTATATGCAAGCATACAAGTCCTTCGGTTGATCTCTTACCCCCCCTTCCCTGCCTTCCTGCTGTCATTTGACAGTTTGCTCAATGCTTCCTTGGCCCTGTATCTGCTTTTGTTCATCAGTTTATGATGTTCATTATATTCCACAAATGAGTGAGATCATGTGATATTTATCTTTCTCTGACTGGCTTACTTCTCTTAGCATAATGCTCTCCAGTTCCATAAAGTAAAAATGGAACTGCCATTTGACCCAGTAACACCACTTCTAGGTATATATCCCAAGAAAACAGAAACACCAATCAGAAAGGATATATGCACCCCTATGTTCATAGCAGCACAATTTACAATAGCTAATATTTGGAAACAGCCTAGGTGCCCATCAGCAGATGAGTGGATTAAAAAACAGTGGTACATCTACTACACAATGGAATACTACACTGCTGTAAAAAAAGAAGGAATTCTTACTATTTGCAACAGCATGGATAGCCGGTGGTATTTTGTATGGTAACCTGAGCAGACTAATATGCTTCCTTTCTATAATTAATCAAAGAGTATGAGTTTTATGAAAATAAAAGAATGTCAAGAATAGACTTCTAGAAAATGTCAACATTTAAGGAACAGGCAAAGACCAAAGAGATATGAAATAAATCTAGAAAGACAAAGTCCTATAAAATTGCTGTATAAGGGAATTTCAAAAATTAGGGAGTTGAGGAACTTCTGGATATGGCTAGATGAATCCTCTCCACAAAATAAGCCCTAGAAAGCTAGGGCTCTGGAAATCAATAAAAGGCAGACAATGAATTTGTCAAAACTTCGATAGCTTCAAATAAGATCAGAGAGAATCTGTGGCCTGCTTAGCTGGGACACTCCTACCATGCCCACTCCCACTTCCCAGCACAACGAGAGCAGCCATTGCATCGTTGTGTCTGGACACCCGGAAGCTGTGCTGAGAAAGTGGGTACGCTTCATTTGAGGGGCAGGGTAAAAAGGATGAATGCCAGGTGTATTGGCTAACAGTGGTACACTTGGTCAAAATCTGCAGAAAAATATTTATCTTTCTTAGCCCAAGTTTGTGGTTCTGGTAGGAAAAAATGCAGACCAACTAGAAATTTAACAAGGAGTGACCAAGAGCCACAGAAAGGCTGGACACGCATTTTACACATCTCTCACTGAGAAACTGCATGTAGGTGGAGGAGATACTGAAAAGAGCCTATAGAACAGAAGGCTAAGAAAACTTGAAAAGTGGCTGAAATTCGAATGCACTTCCAGACCCATACAAATACAATGGCCACGGAGTAGAGAAGCCTTATGGTCTTGGAGAACTTGAGCACAATTTCTGCCTAAATCACTGACTCACCACTAGCTATGCAGATACAGGGGAATCCTTGCAATTAAGAATGACATCTATTCAGAGATATCAACATCCACTATACTGCAGTGAAGACAGATTGTACAGTTTAAGTCCAGGCTAGTTACTTTTTTTAAGTATCAGAAAAATAAATCTGAATTTAATTGTTTTATTGTATTATTGGAACTGTATAGTTTCCGGCAAAATATAATTATGAGACATACAAGGTATAAGATTTTGACCCATATTCAGAGTAGAAAAGGCAGTTAATACAAAAATGATACTGAGTAAGCCCAGATGTTGAGTTTGTCAGACAAATAATTCAAAAGTACTATTATATGTTCAAAGAATCAAAGTAAACTATGTTCAAAGAATTAAAGGAAATGTGATGGTAATGACTCAGTTGGAAATCTCAATAGAGGAAGAAAAACTATCAAATAAGTTCAAAGTTGATATGTACAATAACTGAAATGAAAATACACTAGGTCGGTTCTATTAAAAAAACAACATGAGATGGCAGAAGAAAAAAATGATATACAGGAAGGAATATAAATACAAATTATATAATACAAAGGCTAGTGAGAAAAAGATTAAAGAAAAATGAAATGAGCTTCTGAGACCTGTGAGATAGTATCAGTCATACCAATATCTGTGTAATGGGAGTTCCAGAAGAAGGAGGAGGAGAACAAGTTACAGAAAAAATTATTTGAAAGAATAATGGCTAAAAGCTTTCCAAATTTCATAAGAAATATTAATCTACTGATCCAAAAAGCTCAACAAACACTAGTAGGATAAATATAATGATAATCACAAATAGAAAGAGTATAGTCAAATTCTGAAAGACGAAGAGAAAAACCTTAAAAATAGCAAGAAGAAAACGACTCATCACATAAGGAATACCACAATACAATTAACAGTGGACTTCTCATCACAAACAATGAGAGCAAGAAGGTAGTGAAAGGACCTATTCAGGAGGGAAAAAATCTATAGTTAGTACAACTACCCTTCAAAAATGAAAGTTAAATAAAGAGATGCAAATTTTTTTAAAGTGAAAGAATTTATTGCTAGCAGATATGCCCTTCAAGAAATAATGTCCTTCAGACAGAAATAAGAAGATACCGGATGGGAAATCTAGTCTGTAGGAATAAATAAAGATCAATAGACATAAACATTGTAAGTATCTGATATATGTCAGAATCTGGAGTACTTACAATGTTTCATCTAAAATGTTCAGTTTTCAACAACAACAATAAAAGAGACACACAAAGTAAAAGGAAAGTATGACCAATATTCATAAAAAAGCAGTCCTTTTTTCTCTTACTTTAGCAAGTATGATTGTTTAAAACAATAATTATATACTTTACCGTTGAGTCATAATATGTATAGGTGCAAAGTATATGCACAAAGGAGGGGGAAGAACTGGAGCTAGTGTTTGTTGAGCTTTTTGGATCAGCAGATTAATATTTCTTATGAAATTTGGAAAACTTTTAGCCATTATTCTTTCAAGTTACTATATTTTATTGGAATTGTCAGTTTTTACCTGAAGTAGATTGCATAGATTAAATATGTATTTTGTAATCTCTAGAACAGCAGCTGTGAGAAAATAAATTTTTAAAATATAGCTAAAACAAGATGCTACACTAACAGTTATTTTTAAACACAAAAAAGGAAGTAAAGAAGAAAAAATAAACAAAAATGGCATGAGATATATGAAAAACAGTCTGTAAAATGTCAAATGAATACCCAACTATATAAAAAATTACATAAAATATGAAGAGATTATTCATTCTAATCAAGTCAGACACTGTCAGACTGAATATAAAAGCAAGAAATCTATATTTCTTTATAAGACATATGCTTTAGATTCAAAGACACAAATAGGTGAAAATACAAGGATAGTAATGAATATACTGTAAAAATTAATCATAAGAGAGCTGGAGTACCTGTATTAATATCAGACAAAATAGACTTTAGAACAAGAAATATCACTAGAGACAAATTGGATATTTTATAATGATAAAAGTGTAATATATCTGGAAGATATGAGTCATTTATCTATATGTACATAAGAAAAAGTCTCAAAGTACATGTAAAGTAAATATGAAATAAGCAGACAATATATAGTTATATATTTAAAATCTCCTAGACATAAAGGCAGCAAGTATATGGGATTGAGTGGCACTTTAAACTAACATGGCCTAAACTAACAAATAGAATGTAGCACACATAACATGGGAAATTCTTCAGTTTATTCCAAGACATAAACTAGTCTCCATGAGCAAAAAAGATTGAACTCATGCAAAGTTTTTTCTTCAACCATAACTGAATCAAATTAAAAATTAACAACCTAGGAAATTTAGTAAATCTCCCAATATTTCGGGCATTAAACAACATATTTCTAAATTACCCTTAGTCTGAAGAAAAATCACAAGAATCATTAGAAAACATCATTACAAAAAAAAAGAAAATCAAACCCAAAGTGAGTAAAAGGATAAAATAATAAATGTCAGAGTGGAAATCAATAAAACAAAAAAAGAGAAAAATAAAGAAAATCAAAGAAATTAAAAGTTCATTCTTTGAGCCCTGCCCCAGTAGCTCAGTTGATTGGAGTGTTGGTCTGTACATGAAAACAGTTGCAGGTTCAATTCCCAGTCAGGACACATACTTAGGTTGCAAACTCAATCCCCAGTCTAAGCACACTACAAGAGATAACCAATCAATGTTTTTCACATCAACATTTCTCTCTGTTTCTCTCTCTCTCTCTCTCTCTCTCTCTCTCTCTCTCTCTCTCTCCCCCCAATAATCAATTTTCTCTCTTTAAAAATCAATAAAAACATATCGTACAGTGAAGGTTAGAAAAAAAAGTTGATTCTTTGAAAAGACCCCCAAAGTTGATAAACCTTCTTTGCTAGCTGGCAATGAAACTAGACACAAAAGAGATCAAACTACATGATTCCAGTTATATAAAGTTTAAAACAGGTAAAACTAATCTACAGTGGTAGAAATAAGGATAATGATTGCCTTTGTGGATGAGACGATAGGGACTGGAAAGAGACATGAAGGAAAATTTCTAAGCATCTGTAACTTAATTTCTGGTTGGGTTGTTGTGGATTGTGGTTACATTGGTATATTATAATTTTTTAAACTCATGGAGCTGCACATTTATGAACTGTGCAGTTTACTGCATATGTGTTATACTTTAATAAATATTCTTGAAGTTATAAACCATAGTGGATAGTTTTAAAGGAGAATTAGA
The DNA here is from genome assembly GCF_963259705.1 of Myotis daubentonii. Taxonomy (NCBI): domain Eukaryota; kingdom Metazoa; phylum Chordata; class Mammalia; order Chiroptera; family Vespertilionidae; genus Myotis; species Myotis daubentonii. The sequence continues at coordinate 15,466,436 of NC_081848.1, read as the reverse complement.
GAGAAGTAAAGAAATTGAAGGACTGGTATGCATGCATATAAGCATAACCAATGGACATAAGACACTGGGGGGTAGGGGAGGCTAGGGGACTGTCAAGGGCGGGGGAGAAAAAGGACATATATGTAATACCCTTTGTAATACTTTAAGCAATAAAAAAATTAAAAAAAGTAAAAAAATAAAAAGAAATTGAAAATAAATATGAATAAAAAAGTTATACAACATGCAAAGAAGTCAAAGAGGTGGAAACATGAAAAGCAGATTAAAAGATAAGGCCATTAAAACTTATAGAAAATGTATCAAGGTGACAATAAACTTTAAATAACATCATATAGATATTTAATGAGTAGTTGTTAATCAACCAACAAAGCAAACACCAAGATTAGACAGCTCTATAGAATGCTCCCTCTGCCTTAAGAAACAGAAAAGCTTACTCTTACACAACTCTTCTAGAGAATAAAAGAGGGACATTTTGTACACAATGGAAACGAAGTGTGACATGCTCACCAGTGGAAAGCAGTAGGGAAAGAACAGACTCTTCAATAAACGTACTGTGACCATTTGGGAACCAAACTTATGAAGTAACAGAATTAAGCAGAGAAGACAAAACAGTCCCAGAACTAAATCACAATGTTGTTTTATAGCTTTCTCGAAATGCGAGTATTGTCATTGTTATTTTTTTCAATTTTGGCTGTACTAGTACTTCTGTGCTGTGAACAGATTTGTAACACTTAGGTATAAAGCCAATACAGTACTTAAAGTAAGAAAGACACTCTTCTAGTCGTTGAATCACTGCTGGAGGACTATTCCTTGTAGTTGCCATCGTCAGAATATTCTTTTCATCCTATAAAGCAGTGGTTCTCAACCTTCCTAATGCTGCGACCCTTTAATACAGTTCCTCATGTTGTGGTGACCCCCAATTTCATTGTTACAAATTGAACATAGTTAAAGCATAGTGATTAATCACAAAACAATATGTAATTATATATGTGTTTTCAGATGGTCTTAGGCGACCCCTGCGAAAGGGTCGTTCGACCCCCAAAGGGGTCGTGACCCACAGGTTGAGAACCGCTGCTATAAAGAATCCCTCTGGACCTGGTTACTTGTAGTTCCTACTGGGAAACTGGGTCTTCAGTGCTGTACGTGTAAGACAGCTTTGCCATCGCAGCTCCTCGGTTCCCTTCTTGCTGTGGTTGTGCTGAGTCTCTGTGAGGCAGAGCTCTCTGTGATCACAGGTTCAGGTGTCCTGGCTCTAGGGAAATTTGTTGAACTGGTTTACACAACATTTGTGGCTTTCAATCAGAATAATATACAGTTTTTAAAGAAAACTACACCTCTCCATACATGTAAGAATAAAAAGAAGCTCTAAGTAATGAATAATAAAGGAAAGATATGGCCTAGTCTGATTTGGAGACCAGTGAGGCATGGAATAATTATATCTGTGTTTCATTCCATAGCCTCACTATCTGTAGAGAAGAAAATCAACTGGTTTTCATCTGTAAAGAAATAGCTAACCCTTTCAGTTGTATTTTTATTCAAATTAACTGTAATTTAGTTACTTAAATAATGATGTGTTACTTGCAAACCAAACAGATCAAAAGCCCAAACTACCTTTCAGTTATTGCCCATAGAATTTTAATTAAATTAGGTTATACTTCAGTACATTTATTAAAAGGTATGCCATTTACATTTTAGTAAACAAAGGCCAATATTGAATATAATATAAAAGTTGTTCATCTCAAATCCTGATGGCCTTTGTCAGCATCTGTTGAGTGGAAGAACCACTGTGGATGCCTGGGAATACAGCTCAGGTAAGGCTATAAGGGGATCAATGCAACCTTGTAGAAAACACAGAGGAACTGCTCTTTGTGAGCCTAGCAGCTAAGCAAACAACCATTCAACTTCATAAAAGGGAGGTGACATAATTGATTCAGGCCATTCTGAAGTTTATGGAGTCACTGTGTTTGCACGAAGGGCAGACACCTGAGCTCTGTTATAAATGAAACATCAGTTGGGTTTTGAAGGACTCAGGGCAAACGTGGAGAGACAAGCATGTCTAGAGCCCATTGAGGCATTAGGGCAGACACCTGACCTCCTAGTAGCAGCCAGGCTAAGTTTGTCTGAACTGATTCGTTGACAATCCCTTCAAGTTTAGAGAGCTTCTTTGTATCCTTATCTTGTTCATGTCTCTGCCTCCATCTGAGCTCAGGCCCTCATTTTCTCTCCTTTGGAATATGGTAATGGTCTTATTCCTATTATTGCTGCCCTCCGCACAAATGCTGAATTACCTTGCTAAAGTGCATGTTACACATCCAATCATGTTCTGTGCTCCCCCCAAACTTTTCATGGCTCCCTCATGCTTCTTTTTATTCTTTCATACAATAATATAGTCTAATCTCTCACCAACCTACATTCTCCCCAAGTTGGAATACCTGCAGCTTCAATGAAACTGGAATGTCCTATTCTCCTTTGTAAATCAGAAGTCTCTATTCATCCTTTAAGACTCACTTTATTGGCCTTCTTTTAGCTATTTCTTTCCCTAACAGACTCCAGAGCCCACCCAACCTTCTAAAAGTAAGCATCTTGGATTTATGAACTGCCTCATTTACTGGAATCTCCAGTACCTATCACAGTTCCTAGAAAATAGAATGTTAATAAATATTTGTTTAATCAAATTAAGAACAATACTGAGTGGACACAACTTTTAAATTTTTCCCTTTATTTTTTATTTTATTTTTTCATCACCATTTATCCCCTTTATGCCCTCTTCTACCTCCACTCCCTTCTTCCCCTCCCCTACCCACCCACCATCACCACACTGTTGTCCATGTCCATGAGTTCTAGTATTTTGAAGATTTGGGCATTTATACTCATAAAAAATGTTCATCTACTATTTTATGTTCTTCTGATATTTTTATCTGGCTTTGATATCAAGGTAGTGCTGGTCTTATAGAGTTGAAAGTATTTCCTTCTCTTCCAATTTTTGAAAGAATTTGAGAGGATTGGTGTTTGGTAAAATTCACCAATGAAGTCATCCAGTCTGGACTTTTCTTTGTTAAGAGGTTTTCATTACTGATTTTATAAATCTATTCGTTAAATGTCTGTTGAAATTTTCTAATTCTTATAGCAGTTTAGGTCATTTGCATATTCTGAGAATTTTTCCATTTCATCTAAGATATCTAATTTGTTGATGTATAAAATTGTTCATAGTATTATCTTAATTGTTTTTATTTCTGTAGGGTAGTAATGTCTCCACTTTCACTTCTGATTTTAGTTATTTGTGTATCCTCTTTCTAAAAATTTGTTATTGTAGCTAAAGGTTTGGCAAAGAAACAACACTTACTGGTATTTTATTGATTTTTCTCTGTTTTTACTTCCCTATTTTATTTATCTCTACACTGATCTTTATTATTTTCTTCCTTCTGCTAGCTTTGAGTTTAGTTTATTATTTTTCTTGTCCCTTAAGGTGTAAAGATAGTTTGCTGGTTTGAGGGCTTTCTTTTTTTTTTTCAAATAAAAGTGTTTATAGGTAGATAATTCAATGTAATTATAATACAATATATACCACAGCCACACACACACACACACACACACACACACACACACAGTGTCTTAGCATTTCTTTAAAAATTATGTTGTGTTTTATGACTAAGAATGCATTCTATCTTGGTTAATATTCCATGTGAGCTCGATATACAAGTGTATTTTGTTTTGAGAAAGATTATTCTATAAATGTCAATTAGATCAAGTTGTTTGATAGTGTTGACCAGGTTAACTATATACTTAATGATTTTCTGTCTGCTTAATCTTTCAATTGCTGAAAAAAGGACTGTTGATGTTTCTAACTCTGAGAGTGAATTTGTCTATTTCTCCTTTCAGTTCCATCAATTTTTGCCTCATGCATTTTGACACAATGCTGCTAGGTGCATACACATTTAAAATTGTTATTTCTCCTTGGAGAACTGACCTTTTTATGTAGTGCACTCCGTATTTCTGATAATTTTCCTTATTTTGAAGTCTGCTTTGTTAGAATTAATATAGCTGCTCCAAATTTTTTTTATTAGTGTTAAATGGTACATCTTTCTCCATTCATTCACTATTAACTTATCTAAGTCTTAATGATTAATCTGAATTTCTTGTAGACAAAACATAGTTATGTCTTATTTTACCTATACTGATATTGTCATTTAATTGATGTATTTAGACCATTCATATTTAAGGTGATATTGATATAGTTGGATTAATACCTACCATAATTGCAGTTTTCTATTTGTGACATTTATTTATTATATCTTTCCCCCACTTTTTCTCTTTTTTCTGATTTTGAGTTCTAATCTTTTTTTGCTCATGATTGTGAGTCATGTTAAGAAAGTGTTTTCCTACAAAAAGGTAAAATAAGAATTAACCTCTACTCTTTCATAGTGCTTATAACTTAATATTGCATATGGTGTCATTGTTGGATCTCATTTTAACTTTTTGCAAATTGCCACCCAATTGTATCAGATTCATTTATTTAAAAGTTTATCTTTACCACCAGTGATTTCAATCATCTTAATTTTTTAAAGTTTTTTCTAGAAATAGAATTTTAGCTTGACATTATTTTTTATTCTCAGCTCCTTGAAAATATCATTCATTTGCCTCCTGGTTTCTATTGTTTCTGGTGAAAAGTCACCCATAATTTTATTAGCCCTTCATGTGCAAAATGTTTTATTTTTTCTTGCCTTTTAAAGATTTATGTTCTTTTAATAAAAAACAACAACAGTTTGCGCTATGCCTACATGTGGTTTTCTTCTAGTTATCCTTTTTGGGGGTCACTGGTCTTTGGTTTGATATCTATATCAGAAAGTTCTTGGGCATTATGTATTCAAATAATTTATTGTTTTCCCTTTCAGGGTCTTGAAGTACATGCACATATTACTTTTTAATATTATTCCATAAAACTTGGTCACTGTGTTCTGTTTTCTTTTTACTTTTTTTTTTAATTTATACTTCAGTTTACTATTATGGCCTGTTTTATTTTCACTGGTTCTTTCCTTTGTTGTATCTAGTCTGACCATCAAATGAACTCTTTATTTCTGTTATTTTATTTTCAGTTCTAGCATTTCCATTTGATTCTTTTTTTTTTTCATAGTTTCCATGTCTCTGCTGAAATTTCCCATTGGCTTACATATTTTTTTCCACAAGATCACTTAGCACTTAAGAAAATGTTTTTTAATTACAGCTATTTTAAATTTTCTGCATCAGCTCTGGGTTTTGCAATATTGGGTTTTCCTCAATTGGCCTTTTCTTCTTTTGCTCATGGGTCATGTTTTCTTTTTGTTTCATATGTATTTTATTATTTATTTTATGCCAGATCTTTTATATTAAAAAGTAGATAATTATGTGAATAATATTCACTCCCAGAAAAAAAGGGCACATTCCTTGTTGTGTGAGGCTTCTTGGTTGGCTGCTTATTTTTACTCAGTTATTCACTGGCCTCAAGTGTTTTGATTTCTGCATCACTAATATCTGGACACTGGTACTTTTCCATCTCATTATGATGTAAAGTTGAGTCCCCAGATTTCTTAACCATAAAAGATCTCCTTTTCTGCATTATAGCTGGCTGCCAGCTAATTAAATAACTAGGGAGTTCTTAATGTTCTCTGTGACCACCATCAACTCTCTATACATTGGGAGTCGTTCTCATCCCTGTTTCTCTGTCCCCAGGCTTTGAGTAGAGAAATCTTGCATTTGATGAAGATCTTTAATGGCCCTCGGTTCTACTGTCTTTACCCAAACCTTTGGTATATCAATTCCTAAATGGCCTCCAATGGATTTCTCTCAGCTCTCACGTCCTTTCCCTCTCTCATGAAGACTGGCAGACTTGCATTTGGTGCCAATGCCCTGTGCTTCATGGGGTGTCTCCCCCAGCTCTCCTGCCGTGACTCCAGCTTTTAGTTTACTACCCTTGACCTCTTGGTGAATTCCTGAAAGTGTTGGAGCGTAGCTCAGCTTCACTGTGCAGCTGGGGTGCCTTGGGATTTTAATCTGTCATAATTGTCTTAAAGCTCTTACATTACTTATCATTTTGGCTAGTGTCTTTTTTTTTCTGCCTATGGCAGATTTTACCTCCCACTGCTTTATCTGAGATGAGAGCAGCCATAAGTTTCATCCCTCCTATAAAAGACTTGTCATTTCCTAAAGGCTAGATCATTTAAGTTTCTTTGTATCATATTCTCAGCCCTTTGGTAAGTTAGAAAGAAAATCTGATTTTGTAGCTCATTCAGATTACTGTAGTTCTTAGGATAAGAGCGATGGTCTCTTGTGTTTTCTACCCGCCAGGTTAACCTTGGAACCAAAGATAAACCTCCCCAACGTGTACCCGCAATTTGCCTCACATTGAAGTACCAGGTACCATATCATAGGAATAAATGGGGTTTACTTTTGGCATTACCCCCCCACACCAATACTATGAAATTCTCATTTCCTTTTAAATATATATTATAGATACTTTTTAGACCTCTGTCCTCATCACTTTATTTTTTATTAAAAATTTTTAATATTGACATTATTGCAGGTGTCCCCATTTTTCCCCCTTTGCCCACCTCCACCCATCCCCGCCTCCGCCTCCCTTCGCCATTACCAAACTACTGCCCATGTCCATGGGGTATGCATGTGTGTTCTTTAGCTAATCCCTTCACCTTCTTTATCTATTCACTCCCACCCTTCTCCCCCCTGGCACCAGCCAATCTGTTCCATATGTCCATGCTTCCAGTTTCATTTTGTTCAACAGTTCATTTTGTTCATTAGATTCCACATATTCGTGAGATCACCTGGTACTTGTCTTTCTCCGACTGGCTTATTTTGCTTAGCATAATACTCTCTAGGTCCATCCATGCTGTCCCAAAGGGTAAGATTTTCTTCTTTTTTATAGCCACATAACAGATACTTTTTTACACATCTTTTTCTTGACATATTTACATGTACAAAGTTCACTTTCTCCTGGGGTGTTAATGTATACTGTATGTTAATGATGCAATATGTGAAGCATTACTACTTTTGGAGAAATAGTTCCCAATCCCCATAATTATTTGGGACCTTGCTTGAATTAGTTAATCACAACTCTAGTCAATGCTTACTGTAGCGTGTAATTGTCTTTATGCTCTCCCAAGAGATATATATTTTTAGCTCTGTACTTCTAGAGCCAGGCAACTCTAATTAATTACAATATTATCTGAGTATATGTATATACCTCTCATATTTTCACAGATGATTCCCATCCATTGTCAGATGTCTATATTTGTTGCTGGGCTGTATAAATCCTGTGGTAGCTTCCTTGCAATGTCATGCTGTTGGATAGATATATTTGTTTGATATCCTGTGGTGTTAGAGATACGTATAGAGCTGTGTGCATGCCTCAATTAGAATGCTCAATGCTTCTCTGCCTTGCAATATAGTTCCTTGAATGTTTGCCCGTGTATGTCTTTCCCAATAAGGGTGAAAGTGCTTAAGGTCATGGACTGATTTCCTTCAACTTTATATTCTGGATTCCCAAAACAGTCATGGCTGCTACATAAGGCCAAGCAGCTCTGTACTACACAAATGTGTCTGGCAAGTCAGGGTTGAAAATCATTGCCAGCTCTACTAGGCAAACTTTGTGCCCTGCTCCAGGGCTTGAAAAATAAGGTATGAGTTAGCATTCCTCTGCCAGACAAAGCCTTTATCGCAAAATTTTTCTTCTGGAGGTGGTTCCTTTATTATTATTATTTTATATGATTTGACTCCACTTATATTTCTAGTACCATTTCCCTACATCTCTCTTTTTTTAAACAGCTCTGCTGAGTTATAAGTGGTATACAAAGAATTGTGCATATTTATTGTATACAATTTGGTGAGCTTGGACACATACAAACACCCATGACACCATCACCACAATGAAGGTAATAGACATATCAATATCTCCCAGAGTTTCTTTGTGTATATTTTTTTGGGGGAGGGGTATTTGTTTGCTTCAGGTTTGTTTGTTTGTTTGTTTTATGTGTAATAACATCTATATGTATAAAAGCCTAAGCAACCAAATGACCAGAATGAAGAGAGTGACTGAAAAACTGGTTGCTATGACACACACTGACCAACAGGGGGAAGAGGCTCAATGCAAGAGCTGCCCACAGCCAACCTCCCCCAGCAGGCCAACCTCCTGTGGTCCCTCCCCCTGGCCAGCAGGCCCTGATCGCTTATCAGGGCTGGGACGGGGAATCAGAGGTGGGTGGCAGTGGATGCGGCCACTTTTTCAGCGGCCACTTTCCCAGGGGGTCGAGGGCTGGCTCCCTCCTCGGGGCCAGCAGCCAACCTCCTGTGCCCCATTTCTACCCCTGGCCGGCAGCCCTGATGTGCCCACCGCCCGCCCGCCATGGTGGTGACATGGTGGCGACATGGTAGTGAGGGAAGGAGGAGGGGGGAAGCCAGGAACTGCACGGCATTGGTGTCCATTCCTTCTGCACTTGGCTTGGCAACCATTGCCTCCTCTCCTGACCCCACTGGGGCCTTCAGGCCCTGGGCTGGAATTCAGAACCAGGGGTGGGTGGCAGCAGACATGGCCCCTTTCCCAGGGGGCCAAGGACTGGCTCCCTCCTCGGGGCTGGGGGCCAACCTCTGATGCCCCATCCCTCCCCCTGTGCATCCCCCTGGCTGGAAGGCCCCGATTGGCCTGGCCCTGATTGACCATGATCACCAGCCAGGCCTAGGGACCCCACCCATGTACAAATTTCACACACCGGGCCTCTAGTTTAACATAAGATTCAACATTTTTTTAAAGTTTGAGGTACATAATACCATATCGTTAACTATAGGTATTATGTTGTAAAGCAGACAGATCAAATGACAGGATTTCCTTCATTTTTAAGGCTGAATAATATTCCATTATATGTATACACCACAGTTTCTTTATCCATTCATCTATTGATGGGACACATTGGTTGTTTCCATACCTTGGCTATTGTAAATAATGCTGTAGTGAACATTTCCCACCATCTCTTTTTAATTAGCTCTCCTTATCCCTACTTTGCTTGCTACATTTCACTAACTTTTCATTACTAATACACATAATCTCTTGTCTTCCAACATTTTTAAGAAGCACCTTTCTTCTCCATTACTACCAAGACAATCTAATCATTACTTACCTTATAATATTCAGTCAAGGCATCACTTTCTCTTTGAAATCTTCCTTGATAACCAAGTCTACCTCATCCCTCACACGCTAACAGTTTTCCCTTCTCTGTGATCCCATAGAATATTACATATACCTTTATAATAATAATGCCTACACCACATTGTAATTATCTGGTTTAACATCTGCTTCCTTCAAAGACTGTAAATACCTTGAGGTTAGAGACTATGTTTGCTCATCTTCCTATCTCTGAAACTTTTTACAGAGCCTGGAACATAATAGACTCGCAGTAGATATTTGATGAATAAGTAATTTAATTAGTTTCTACATTTTATTATATTCTTTTAAAATCTTACTCTGTTGTATGGAGACTATACAATAGAAAGAGCCAGGGTGGAAGTCTTATTTAATCATCTGAAAAATAAAAATGAGCATCTATTTTATAATCCAATTTAATGATTATCAAACACTCCAAAATCCATTGCTTAGGCAAGCAACTGGGTATGGAGCACCAGTCAGTTACTGCCATTGAGAGAACAACTCTACGGCTGAGATGGGTATGGAGATTCAATTAGCATAAATAGCTTCAGATGCACACACACAAATTCACTTGACAATGTATCTAATATCTATTTTGTCCTATGCTCTTCTTTCCTTCAATAACTATATATATATTAATGGTCTTCAGCAGGGGTCCTCAAACTATGGCCCGCGGGCCACATGCAAATACAAATATTGTATTTGTTCCCGTTTTGTTTTTTGTTTTTAAATATATTTTATTGATTTTTTACAGAGAGGAAGGGAGAGAGAGATAGAGAGTTAGAAACATCGATGGGAGAGAAACATCGATCAGCCGCCTCCTGCACATCTCCTACTGGGGATGTGCCCGCAACCCAGGTACATGCCCTTGACTGGAATCGAACCTAGGACCTTTCAGTCCGCAGGCCGACTCACTATCCACTGAGCCAAACTGGTTTCGGCCCATTTTGTTTTTTTACTTCAAAATAAGATATGTGCAATGTGCATTGGAATTTGTTCATAGTTTTTTTTTTAAACTATAATCCGGCCCTCCAACTGTCTGAGGGACAGTGAACTGGCCCCCTGTTTAAAAAGTTTGAGGACCCCTGGTCTTCAGTGTACTAGTGCTGAGCTAAGTGACAGAATAGAAGGATTAAGAGACATGGCTTCTACCACTGTGGAAATTTAGTGTTCCTAGAATGCCTTTCATCAATACATTATACTTGCACCTCTTTAGAAATTCAGAACAAGCTTCTTCCCTGGACACCTTGCCTGACTCCTAATGCAAAGGCTGGGTGCTTCTGGGACTGAATGCCTCTACTTATAATTGTAATTATCAACTCATTTCTCTTCCCCACTTAACTATCATCTGCAAAAGGAGAGAAGTGTTTTTCAATTTTGCATTATTTCCTCAGTGCTCAAACAGTGCCCAGTGAAAGGGAGGTACTAAATAAATATTTATTTGAGTAAATAAGCAAGAAAAAAACCACCTGGTGTTAAGCAAGACAGTAACTGCACTAAATAGCACACATTTCACCATCAGGAACCACAGTGTATGATATAGTATCCTTCTACTTCAAAGATAATTTTAAAAGAGAAATATTTCACCTCAAACAGGAGAGGATGCCTTTGTAACTCTTTGAAGCTGTAGCTTTAACATGTTATTTTCTATTTTTTTCTTCAGAATAAGAAGTAGGCATAAGATTTTATGGCTCTCCTGCTGCTAACTTCCATATTAGGTGGTCACCAGCCTACTAAAGCCTGATATCCCATTAGCCCATTAATAACTATGCTATTGATTTATACATCATTTTAATGTCTCCTCTTTGAGGTATATTAATGTTCCTCAATAAAAAGCTAAAAATAATGAATGTCAAACATACAACAGAACCCATTTCCATAGGAGGCCCGTAGTGAGAAGATAATAGGAGCAAACCATTTATCCCAGAAATTTAAATGCTAAGTACTTGGGGGTGGATAAAAAACAAACAAACATAAACTCCATAATAGAATCTTGACGTTTCTGTTTTGATAGGCTAGATAACAATGCTGGGCAGATTGGATACCAATTTTCTATACAAAATTATTTGCAAAATTAAGAAAATATGAAGAGCTGAGTAGTTTTGGGAAAGTGATTTTTAAATGCTAAATAAATTGTATTTAGGAAAAAGTATTATGTGCTTAATATCTTCTAATAGAATTTGAATGCTTATAGAAGGGATTTCTAAGGATTAGAGAAACCCTTAACTATAGGACCTCATTTGAAACTGAGTTGGTTGGGAATGTCTGTTTTTCATAAGCCTATTTAGCCTAACAGACCTAGAGAAGAACAATGAGATTAACGATTGTGTTGGAAAATGCAGTTACATTTTCTCTTAATCTTATTGTGTGTGTGTGTGTGTGTGTGTGTGTGTGTGTGAGAGTGTGTATACAGGGTGTCCCAAAAAATGTATACAGACTTCACAGCTGATAGCTCAATTGATGTTTCTTTCTTTTCAGGTTTAACCCATTGGAATTAATAATTAATTAATAATTACTCAAAGTGTGAATACATTATTTGGGACACACTAATAATAGAGGAATATGCAAATTGGTCAGGATGCCATCACGTAACAACCAATCAGGACAGGGGCGGGGCCACAGAGGAGAGCTCTTAGCACACTGGGGGTCTGAAGGACATGGAGAGAACGGGAAAGCAGATAGGCAGTTAGGGGAGTCAGGCCAGCAGGAGAGAGCAGTTAGAGGGGTCAAGCCGGCAGGGGAGAGCAGTTAGGCAGTTGGGGCGATCAGGCCAGCAGGGTAGGGCAATTAGGGGCATCAGGCAGGCAGGCAGGTGAGCGGTTAGGAGACAGTGGTTCTGGATTGAGAGAGGGATCCCAGATTGGAGAGGATGCAGGCTGGGCTGAGGGACGCCCCACCACCTCTGTTTATGAGGTTTTAAGAAAAGAGCAATGATAAATAAATTATATAAAAACCTATAACATGTAATCTATCTTTGCTCTTTTTTTAAAACTCATTAAAATGACTATAAAGGATTTTTTAAGTAAAAATTAGAGATGTTAAAGCAAACAGAAAAAGATACCAGCTAAGAGAGGGTACTTATCAGAAGGACCTTCTTGACCACTCTGGATAAAATAGCAGCCCCTCTCCTCATTCCCTAGCTTAAGTACTCTGCTTATTCTCTCTGTAGTCCATAACATACCTCAAACCACATTAACATACTTCAAACCACATTATATATTTATGGATTTATTATCTGTCTCCCTCCACTACATTTTAAGCTTTAGAAGGGCAAAGGCTTTATTTCTGATATATTCTTAACACCTAAAGTAGTGCCTGATCTAGTCATATACAACATAACGTGTTGAGAAAAACATCAACATACATTTGGAAGAAGGAAAGCAGATAGAATAATGAAAGCTAATTTACCAGAATGGAGAAGCTAAAACTTAAATGCTTGCAGGGAGAGATTCTGGTAAAATGTAAGTCAATTCCTATGGAAAAATCCCAGAAAAACAGAAGATCAAGACATGGATATTTTGGAGTAAAAAGATGAGGCACTGGGCAAAAATTAGGGGGAAAAATGATTGGAAATCTGAATAAGGAGAAATTGGACACCTACATTTTCTTTCCAGCCCTTATACCAATAATTGCACTAGATGCTAGTGGAAGAAACATTGCAATTAAAAGGAGTTTGAGACTAGATTAAAATAAGCAAGGTCCCACTATATGTTGTCTACAGGAGATATAATTTGAATATGAAGATGTAGGGTGAAAGTAAGTGTATAGAAAAATATTTACTATGAAAACCATAAGAAGACTGGTATAGCCAGATTAATATCAGATAAAATAAATTTCAAGAGGAAAAGTATCACCAGAGATAAAGAGTGCACTTTATAATGAAACATGTAATATGCAAGGAGCAAAAACTGAAAGAATCAAACACAGATATCAACACTTAAAGATTTTTCTCTTTATCTTCAATTTCCAGAAAACTAACTTTGATGTGCTGGGGTTTACTTCTTATTTTTCATGCTTTAGGTTAACTGAGATTCTTAAATCTGTAAATGTATGTGTTTCACTCCAGAGATAATTCTAATCATTATTACTTAAAACATTTTGGTCCCATTATGTCTTTCCTCTTCTTCTGAAACTCTAACTACATATATTTTTGCCTTTTCTTTATTATTCACCAGTACCTTGACCCTGTTAAGTGTTCATTTGTTTGTTTGTTCGACAATCTTGTTTTCCCCTCCGCTCTTCAGATTGAATAATTTTCAAGTTCATTGAGTCTTCCTTCTGTTGTCTCCACTCTGCTGTTGGATTTGTCCAACAAATTTTTAATTTCAGATATTTATAATTTTAGTCCAAGAATATTTAGCTTTCTTTTATAGATTCACCCTTTTATGCACATTTTTAAAACCTCATTGAGCATAGTTCTAATAGCTGCTTTGAAGTCCCCATCTGCTATTCCCAAGATCCAAGTCACCTAACATATGTTCTCTGTTCACTGTATTTTCTCTCAGGAATGAGTCAACTTTACTAGTCCAAAATGTCAAGTAATTTTGGATGGTATCCTGGCCATTGTGAATGTTATGTTGTAAAGACTGTGGATTCCATTATATCCATCACAAAAGTGTTGCCATTTTTGTTGTAGAAGGAAATTAACTTAGTTGGACTCAAATGGAAAACTCTATCTCTGAGGGTGACAATTCATATCTCGGTGAAGTCCTTCGATCCGGGTCGGGTGCTTTGGTCTGCCCTGTGCATGACTATTTCAGTGGTCAGTCTGAGATTTGAAGAGAGTTTACACAAAGAATTCAGGATCCGCCTTTCTCATACTCTGCTTTCCAGAACACATCTGTTGCCCTTTTCAGCAGCCTTAGCTGTCCTGAACTCTGCTGACTGGCTTGTCAGGCCAGAAAATTACAGGCTTTTTTTATCAGAGTTTTTGTTCAAGCAGTCTGACGGCAGCTTTCCCTTGGTGCGAAAAGCTGCCAAAAAAGGAAATTTACCTATGATGCCCTCTTTTTCCTCTCACGTCTCCAGTCCAAAACTTGTCTGCCTCTGCTCACTCTCCAGAGACTTCAGGTAGTTGTTTTTTCTTTTGTCCTGAGTTTACAGTTGTAAACTAAGGCTCAGTCTGTTAGGAGTTTACTAAGTCATGCTGGAAACAGAACTCTTCTTCCATCTTTTTAACTATCAAATTATGTTAAGTGCTGAGAGCATGACAGGGTATTTCAAGGGTAAGTGAACAATAGGTCATAATAAAAGCAAGGTGTTTGTGTTGAGTATCTAAGAAAGGCAGTAAGAGGATCAGAAATCACAGCAATGAGGAATCTCTCACCAGGTCACCCTTAGAAATCTAGCCAGCATCTGGAAAGATGACTCCAGGCTGCAATCAAGAAAAATTTCAGTCTCTAATGAAGCAAGGTGGGGCCCCATTGATTAAGACTAAGACCCAGACACAGCAAAACAAGACAAAGCCCAGGCAGGCTCAGAAAGAGGGCCTGGTACAGAGCCAGATGACGCACAGGTGCATCAATCCTGAGTCACAGTGTGCTGTCTTGGGTTAGAGTGGAAACCCAGAGCCTCTGGTAGAGGGACACCTTCAGAAAGACATCAGATAGAGGCTAAAAATAGGGCCTGGATCCTTCTGTTGTGTAAAATGTTTATGAAGTGCTGAAAGAAAGGAAAAAACAAGAAGGAAAGGAGAGAGGGAAGGAGGGAGAAAGGACAGGGAGAGAAAGAACAAAGGAAGGAAAGAGGGAAGGAAGGAAGGAAGGAAGGAAGGAAGGAAGGAAGGAAGGAAGGAAGGAAGGAAGGAAGTATACTAAGCAATTTTCCATGTGAAACTTTTCTTATTTGCAAGTAGACACTTATGTCTATGGTATTCATCACACTATATTGAAATTATCAATTTACTTTTCTGCTTCTTCCAGTATAAATTGAGCTCCTTAAAATAAAACTCTGTTTCTTGGGGGGTGGGGGGTGGTGGAACTGGTTCACATAAGTTTGTATTAAATTAATTTTAGTCCTATGCCTCATTCCTTAAGGAAGAGACCTTGTCTTATACTTTTTGTGTCCTTTATAGCAGTGCTTATCAACCATAATGTGCAATCACCTGGGGGACCTTTTTAAAATGAGAATTCTGACTCAGAAACCCTGCAGTAGGGCCTACCACTCTGCATGTCCACAGCTCCCATGCGATACCAGTGTTGCTTGTCTGTGGACCACATTTTGAATGGCAAGATTTTATATGACCTCAGTAATAGAAGGGAACTTGTTTACTTGATCTGTGTGCATGCGTTAAAACCCAGATAATGCCTTCCGTGTTCTGCTATGCCCATTCTAAATTCCGGAAGAGTCCAGGTGTGGCAGAGCACTCCCCAAGGTCTGGTGTGTCCTGACTGCCAGTCAGAGCCTCAGCCACGGGTCCACACAGCCCTTTCCCTTCGCCAGCCTTGCATTCGCCTCCTAGGTCTTATCTTCCCAATTCTATTTCCTAGCTTGTATTTCCTTTAAGATAGGGGATTATGCCTTTTTTTTTCTCACGTAAGTCAAAGTCCTTTATATACAGAATGTGGTCAATAAATGTTTGAGTTATAAATCAATGCAATAGATTTGATCATTTATATCCAAACAAAGGCAAACTGAGGATTTCCAGTACTTTTACAAAAAGTCCCAAATATCGGACCTTGGGGAAAACTTTTGGCAGCCTTCCCCATCCCCATCCCCACACCAGTACTATCCAGTACCTTTCATACACCAATATCTACAGCTCCTATCAGTGACCGCAAACAGCCCTGCTCATGTATCAGACGTGAAGTACGTAGCTGTTACTTCGACCAGATATGATGGTACTGATGGGTTATCAGTACATTGCTGAAAAACTAACATTTGTATTAAAAGCAATAAACCAAATAAATATTTTGATGTTGAAGTATTTATTTTAATGGATTTGGAAATTATTTTCCCTGGTGTAGCAGCCTAATTGTGTTTCTTTGGAAAATGAATCTTGGATAAAAGTTGGGTAACTTTTACCAGGGAAGGGGAACTTCCCTTTAGGTGAGGAACTCTGCAGGAAGTCACCTAATTGAATCTTTCCACTGGCCTGTCCTTAGTAAATCTCTTGTGGAGCCTGAAAGAATCTCTTTCTCCATAACATAGGGGACTTGTTTGGCTGTCAGAGACAAAGGAACATGGATCACTGAGGAGCTAATGAATGATGCTCAAGGGAATGGGAGCTATTGCTGTCACTTTCATAGGGATTCTCATAGACAATTATTTTGGGCCAGACACATATCAACCAAAGTCATAAGGCTGGAGACAGGTTAATATACTCATAATTATAATAACAATATTGATAATTTACCTTGTGGCAGTGTTTTATAAAGCCCTTTAGTATGTGTTTTCTCATTTGATCACACAATGACTCTGTAAGACTCAAAGCAGGTCTCTTGAACCAGTTTTGTAAAGAAGGAAAAAAGGATGCCCAACAAAAAAATGATGCTCACACAAGTGGTAGGTGTTAAAATTAGGATTCACACTCAGTTCTCCTAATTCTTAACTCTAGTTTTCTCACGATCCCATTTTGCTTGACAACTGTGTTAGCCATCAGAAAACAGAGCAACAGTGGGTGTTAAGGGGAAGATTAATAGAAAATGGCATTTTGGCAAGAGGATGGTATGGGTTCAAGACTTTAGTCCCTGGACCCAATGTGTGTTGCTATGCGATGTGAACAGTCTGTCTAAAAGCAGGCTTACAGGTTTCTCATGAACCGACCAGACAGTGGAATTGCCTTTCCATCCCCAAACTTTCTTAGATGCAGAGATGCTGCCCAAATGAGATCTGAGAGCAAATTCAGAATTCCTAAGATTAGCAGGAAATGTTAGGAGGTACTTGAGGGAGAGATGCTTATACAAGCCTTCCTTGGTAACAGGCTATGACCACCAAGTCCAACAAGAAGTGACACACTTGGGCTGGAGAGGGAGGAAGCAGACTACTAGTATACTTTGTGTTACTAACTGGTCAAGGGGTAGAATAAGCATTGATGGATTTTCTCTAATTACAATAGCAGAACTGACAGTAGAACTCTATTCCCAACATGACGTACATTTTATGGAGATAGAGGAGTTCAATAGTGACTGTTGAGGTCCCACTTAGGTCCTCTTTACCGAGCAGAGCACCCGTCCCATAGCTGCTGGGAGTATTGGCGACTAAGTGTTCACAGCTGCTGCATCCTCCTGCTGAGAAGGGCCCCCAGTAAATGAAAGCCACTTCCCCCAGAAATATCTAGGACATTGTGCCTTTCCCATGCAGGCACACCACACAGGGACTGGCTGACTGATATAAGGTACATAGGGGCTGCCCCCTTTCCTCAAAATGGAATAACTCTTTGGAGCCAGTCACATTCTAAAGCTACTGAGATTAGAGCTGAGGCTGAGTCTAGATTCAGCTCAATCTCCATCTTTGCTTAGCTGCTTTCTCTGCCCAACCCTGCTTTATCCACTCTCATGCAGGTTTTACCTGCGACCTCCCCCACAATAAGTCACTTGTACCAGAATACCCACATTAGGCTCTGCTTTGAGGGGACAAGTCCTAAAACCAGGAGCAATGTTTTAGTCCAAATGGATCATACTTTCCCCCCAAATTTCCACTTATTATTTAGCAGAAAAATATAATATACATGTTTCTGAGTTTATCCATATATACTTTTCTCTTTCTTAAAATAAGGCATAATATCCTATTTTATGCCTTGGGACATACTTTGTAATATTAATGATAGCCAATACTTATTTGGATATGTATGATGTGTTATGCTCTATAATAAGAGCTTTAATATTATGGCATTTAACTTTCCCATGTTTCTGAAGTAGGTCCTATTACAGTAGGTCCTCGGGTTACGTGGGAGATCTGTTCCTACGATGCAATGTAATGCGATTTTCGCCGTAAGTCGGAACCCACCTACATAAGCACCTATGTCACTCACATGGAGCACATACACAGCAGTAATGGAGTGAGACAGTAAAAAAAAATTAAAAGATAACAATTCCTGACCTTTACTTGTGGAAAATAAATAATAAGAAACATAAAGCACATATGTACATATGTTGAAATGATGGAACTTTTTTTTTAAATAAATAAATGGGAGATGGCGATGTAACCACGAAACTATGTATGTTGAGTCCGACAAAACCTGAGGACTGCCTGTATTACCATTCCCATTTTATAGATAAAGGAATTGTGACCTAGAGATAAGGTACTATGCCCCAAGGTCATATAGATCACATGAGTCAGAACTGGGATCCGAACCCAGTTTTTTGAGACTCCAGAGCAAAAGCTCCTAAATACCATATTGTACTGCCTCACCATACCAAGCCAAGTTCATACAAAATGATTGCTAAAATAATCACATAATTTAAGAAAGTTCTTCCCAAGCTGTCTATTTGGTCTATCCACTTGTATAAACAATGAAATTCTGCATCAATTTAGTTCATTGTATTGTCTGAAGCTCCTCCCACCTGGAGGAACCTGGGTGAAGGTCTGGTTTGATTGAGACATTTCTGAGGAGACTATGTTAGGAATTAAAGGCTGGGAACGCTTACTCTAGGTCTGAAAGGCAGATAAAAGTTTATGTACTGGAGGAAGCTTGTGTCTAAAACTGGGATAGTATTGAGACAAAGACTTAGGAAGGATTTGTTGTATTTGGGAGGTGATTCTAGAAAGCACCAGGTGGGCAGGGGGAAAATGAATCTAGAGTCTATAGGAAAATCTGTTGAACAGATCTCTGCATTGATCTTAGGGGCAAGGAAGCTAGGGAATCTATCCACCAACTCCCATTTGTCTTTGGTGGTGGTCTCTTCCCAGGGATGTTAACTCCCGAGGACTTCTGGCTGCCATGGCAGAAGACTCAGCATGCTTGTTCTGCAGCCTGAAAAAGCATTCAGGCAGAGACTTGCAGTGATTGCAATAAGGAGCCATCCAACTGCCAGGGAATCCACATAATACTCACTGATGTCAAGGGAATATGGGGGAGGCATTGACTGCATCTGCCACAGATAACAAGACTGAAACTGGGTCATGGAGCCAAGGGTTGGAAGGGACAGCGGGAGCCGTAACATGCAGCCAACATGGAGTACCTTGTGAAAGCAAGAAAGAGCAAAGACAGAAGTAGCAGAGCAATAGGGACAGATGTGGTGGATTGCTAGGACAGTGAGTGGCGATTCATATTTACCAGGATATCTGCCCTTCCTAAGGCCGTCTTGGTGAAAGAACAATAGCTCTCTCCCTCCAGAGTGGAAGGATAAATATTCTTGATCTAATTTCTGAACAAAGGCATGCCTAACCAGAAAATCAAAAATCTCACTCAATGTGCAACTTGTACTGTGTGCTGGGCATTTTCCAATAACTTTAGAAATGTTAACTTGTTTTTAATCTTCATAATAATAATGAGATAAATACTCATATCATTATTATTTTTTCATAGAAAACTTGAGACATTAAAAAGTTGATAAAATTACCCAAGTTCACATAGCTAATGAATGACAAGCCAAGATTTGAAGACAGGTGGTCTGGTTCAGAGTCCACTATCTTAGCCATTGGGCCTCATCATGTTATATCTTTGAAATTTACTATTGGTTTTACTGGGTGTGGATTGTTTGGGTAATGTTACATATTAACATATCAATGACTCCAAAGTTTTTAATTGCTATTTTTTTTTTTTTACCTAGGAATAAATTTATTTTTTCTAAATAAATTTTGCTTTTCAATTACAGTTAACATACAATACTATATTAGTTTCAGGTGTACTACCCAGTGATTAGACATTTATATAACTTAGAAAGTGATCAACCTGATAAATCCAGTACCCATCTTACACCATATAGTTATTACAATATTATTGACTATATTTTCTATGCTGCACTTTACAGCCCCATGATATCATGTAACTATCAATTTGTACTTCTTAATCCCTTCACCTTTTTCACCCATCCTCCCATACCCCCCTCTCTGACAACCCTCAAAATGTTCTCTGTATCTATGAATCTTTTTATGTTCTGCTTGTTCATTTATTTTGTATTTTAGAATCCACATATGAGTAAAATCATCTGGCATTTGTCTCTGTCTGACTTATTTCACTCAGCACAGTACCCTCTAGGTCCATACATGTTTTTGCAGATGGCAAGATTTCATTCTTTTCTATGTTTGAGTCATATTCCATAGTATACATGCACCACTTCTTTACCCATTCATCTATTGATGGACACTTAGATTGCTTTCATCTTTTGTAAATAATGCTGTAGTTAACATAAGTAAGCATGTGTCTTTTCTATATAGTGTTTTGTGTTTCTTCAGATAAATACCCAGAAGTGGAATTGCTGGGCTCTTCTTTGTCCTTGTTATGGCCTTTGTTTTAAAATCTATTTTGTCTGATATAGTTATTGTTAACTCAGGTTGTTGTTTTTTTTTCAATTTTCATGAGATATATTTTTCTATCTCTTTACTTACAGTCCATGTGTGCCTTTTCATCTAAAATGAGTCTCTTGTAGACAGCATATGTAATGGTCTTGTTTTCTTATCCATTCAGCCTCCATATGTCTTCTGATTGGAGCAATTATTACATTTGCATTTAAAGTAATTGTTGATAATTCACATTTTATTATTTATATTTTTTACCTTTTTCTTCTTCTTAAAGAACATCCTTTAGCATTTCTTATAATACTAGTTTGGTGGTAATAAGCTCATTTAGCTTTATATTGTCTGGGAAGCTCTTTCATGTCCTTCTATTATAAAATAGAGGCCCGGTGCACAAAAGTTGTGCACTGGGGGAGGGGTGTCCCTCAGCCCAGCCTGCACCCTCTCCAATCTGGGACCCCTCAGGAGATGTCTGACTGCCAGTTTAGTCCACAGGGATCGGGCCTAAACCAGCAGTTGGACATCCCTCTCACAATCTGGGACTGCTGGCTCCCAACCTCTTGCTTGCCTGCCTGCCTGATTGCCCCTAACTGCTTCTGCCTGCCAGCCTGATCAATGCCTAACTTCTCCCATGCTGGCCAATTGCCCCCAACTGCCCTCCCCTGCAGGCCTGGTCACCCCTTACTGCCCTCCCCTACCAGCTCGGTCACCCCCAACTGCCCTCCCCTGCTTGCCTGGTTGCCTCCAACTTCCCTCCCCTGCTGGCCATCTTGTGGAGGCCATCTTGTGACCACATGGGGCAGCCATCTCGTGGCAACATGGGGGCAGGCATCTTCTGAGAGGGTGTGATGGTCAATTTGCATATTACCTCTTTATTATATAGGATGATAGCTTTGTTGGGTAGATTAATCTTGCTTGCACGTCCTTGCTTTTCACCACTTTGAATATTTCATGCCAAATACTTCTGGCCTTCAAAGTTTCTGTTGATAAAACAGCTGACAGTCTGATGGGCAGTCCCTTGTAGGTAACTAATTGCTTTTTTTCTTGCTGCTTTTAACATTCTCACTTTGGCATTTTAATTATGATGTCTTCATGTGGGCCTCTTTGGGTTCATTTGTTCTGTGCTTACTGGAATTGTATGTTTATTTCCTTCACCAAATTAGGGAAGTTTTCCATTATTTTTTTTTTTCAAATAGGTTTTCAATTTCTTGCTCTTTGTCTTTGTCTGGCACTCCCATGATGCAAATGGTAGTACACTTGAAGTTGTCCCAGGGGACCTTTAAACTATCCTCATTTTTTGGATTCTTTTTCTTTTCATTGTTATGATTGGTGTTTTCTGCTTCCTTATCTTCCAAATACTGATATGATCCTGTTTCATCTACTCTATGTTGATTCCCTATAATGTGTTCTTCATTTTAGTTGCTGTATTATTCTTATCTGACTGGTTCTTTTTTAATGTTTTCTATCTCTTTTGTTGTTTTCTATCTCTTTGTTGATTCATTAATTATCCTTATAATGAGTGTTTTAATTCTGCATCTGGTAGATTGTTTTCCCCCATTTTGTTTAGTTCTCTTTCTGGAGTTCTATTCTGTTCTTGCATTTGGGGAAAGTTTCTTTGTCTCCTCATTTTGGCTGCCTTTCTGTGCTTGTTTCTATGTATCGGGTAGAGCTGATATGTTTCCCAGTCTTGGCAGAGTGGTCTTATGTAATAAGTGTTCTTGTATGGGCCAATGATGTGGCCTCCCTGATTACCAGAGCTGGGTACTTTAGGTGTGTTCCCCCCGCCCCCCTGTGGTCTTTGGGCACCCCCATGTTGTACCTGAGCCTTCATTGCTATTGATATGTTAATGTGACCATCATGGAAGATTAGCTGTGCAGGGGCCACCCCCAGGGGTGCAGTACTCACTTAAGAGGGCTTCTGATGCCAGCTGAGTCTACCCCTTGAGTGTGTTGCCTGTGGAGGTGTTTGCTTAGTGTTCTGGCATGGTCTGAAACTGTCCATCAAGTGCTGTGGCTCTAGGGCCTCCTGGGAGGTTCAGGTTAAGGTCACCTCTGCCTGTTCCCTACCCAGGTCACCCAGCATAAGCTACAAAGTAATATTCAGAAGGCTGCTACTTGTGTGTTGGACTTGGAGGTGCCCAGGAGAGGCCAAGCTGTGAATCAAGGTCAGCTACCACTAGTGCTGGGCCTGGGGCTATTTAACAAGGGGCACACTAAGGCCAGATACCTCTTGTGGGAGAGAATTTAGGAAATTCGCCAGCATGAGCCAAAACAGGCCATTTTCATGTAATACTGGTTTGGTGGTGATAAACTCATTTAGCTTTTTTGTTTGTTTGGGAAGCTCTTTTGTATCCTTCTATTATAAATGAAAGCTTTGTTGAGTAGATTAATCTTGGTTGCAGATCCTTACTTTTCACTACTTTGAATATTTTGTGCCAATCACTTCTGCCTCCAAAGTTTCTGTTGAGAAATCTTGGGTGGGCCTCAGGTTGAGGCGGGGGTCTCAGGAAATCACCAGGGTGGGGTGAACATGTTAGACAGGTTGATGGAGACACAGATATAGTGTCCACTTTTGGGGTCTGTGGGAGGAGGACTCAGCAAAGAACAATGGGCTCTGCCAGCACTTCTGTCTGGGAGAAAGCTGCTCTTTCAGCTCTTTCTCAGATGCCAGACAATTCAGTTCTTCCCATATGTCCCTGGTAATTTTCTTGTTGCCACCCCAGCACTATTGCTCAGAGCAAGTGAGTCCATGTAAGTCTGTGTGAGGGACCTTTAAGAGGAATGCCTGGGACTTTAGCAGCCCTCATGCAGTCTCATGCAGCCACCATACCTGTTGGTTTACACAGTGAGAAGTTATGGGTACTTCCCTTCCTAGTATTGGAACCCTGGGCTGCAGAACCTGGGGTGGGGCTAGGACCCACTCGTTCCACAGAGGGGACCTCTGCAGCCCAGAAATCCCTCCCAATTTTTATCTGCCACATGTGGGTATTGGACCAGCCCCTTCCTCATCTCTGCCACTTTTGCCAGTTTCTATGTGGCTTCTTGTTTTTACCCTAAAGTTGTAGGACTTCTGTTCAAATAAATTTCAGGCCTATCTGAATGGTGGTTGTTCTGTATTTTAGTTGTAATTTTGATGTGGTTGTAGGAGGTTTTGAGTACCACATTTACCTGTGCTGCCATCTTGATGGAAGCCCCTAATGACTACTCTTCAATAATAACAAACATAGCAACAACATCTATTGAGCATTTACTTTGTGCTAGTCATATGTTCATTTATTTACCATATTAACTCCTTTAATCCTCACTGCAACGCTTTCACTCTTTCATTCTCATAGTAGTTTTGGCAAACCAAAGATTAAGGAGTAGAGAGATTAAGTAACCTGCACAAAATCACTTTCACACGGCTCATAAGTCATGGGTACAGCATTTTAAACTAGGTAGTCTTACTCTAGAGTAGACACTCTGCTCCTAACTAGACCCTATCACAGTTCAAAAGTGGGTTATCGGCATCTGGCCAGCTCTTTCTCCATCAGAACATAGAGACAGGTGGGGTAAATAAGCTGAGGGGGATTTTGAATCCCTTGCTATATGTCATTTTCGAAACAGTGGCAAGAGATGTTGGTTAGAATCAGCAGTCATGGAGCAACCACAGAGGAAACAGTTCCCATTTTGGACCAGGCATAACCTGCTGTCAGCAAAGAACCTGCAAGGGAATACAGAGACGACACAGACATAGGGTGATTCCAACAGAAGAGAGGAAAACAGCTCCAAGGCCAGGCAGGCTCTGCAAGTCACCATGTGGCCTCAGCAAGTCACTCACCTGTTCTAAACCTGCTTTTCTCATCAGTAAATTATGGGTAAGGACCACTCCCAATACACAGAGTTTTGAGAAGAATGAATAAGTCAAAAATTTTAGCATCATTTAAGCAGTTCATTATTGAATAAATGATAGCAAAACCTTTCCAATCATTCCATTATTATCATTTTTTAAGGAACAAGTCAAATCTCCATTTCTTTTTTTTAAAATATATTTTATTGATTTTTTACAGGGAGGAAGGGAGAGGGATAGAGAGTTAGAAACATCGATGAGAGAGAAGCATCGATCAGCTGCCTCTTGCACACCCCTACTGGGAGAATGTGCCTGCAACCAAGGTACATGCCCTTGACCGGAATCGAACCCGGGACTCTTCAGTCCCCAGGCCTACGCTCTATCCAGTGAGCCAAACCGGCTAGGGCATCAAATCTCCATTTCAAACATTTGACATCTTGGCCCCACTTTTCATATAGGAGCCCCTTTCCTCATTCCTCCTTCCTCTTAGACATAATTTAAGCTGTTTTCCCCTCTGTATCTGACTCATTGGAAAAGAATAATGTTAGTACTTTTGTTATAGCATATGATCTTCTTTAGTCCTAAAGGAATGACTGATTATTTTCACCAGTGATGACAATGCAGCTATATTGGTAAATATTTAATTTCACTATATTTGGACCTGTTGCGGACTGCCTCTGGGCCACAGCTCTGTTTCATACAATCTGGTGAGTGCCCTTAGCTTTTAGGTGTGTTTTAGAGGCAATGACTTTGCCAACTCAATCTGCATAATTCCATTTATTTGTTTTTGGAAGGAGAGACCTTGCCAGATCTATTGATTCTTATAATAGGGTCTGAGGATCATGAGGTTCTTCCATCTCTTCATGGCAACAAAAGGAACAGGGATCAAAAAGCTGGGCCATTCTCTTCAGTAGAAAAGCTACATGTTACTACACAGAGAAATAGTGTTTCTCTTCCACCGGTACCACAAATAATTAGCATGTGTCCTCCACAGAATCCTGAAAAATTAGCTGTTTTCCATTCAAATATGGATAAAATATACAGATATTAGATATCCTTCAAGATCTTCATTCTTCCTCATTAAGCATCCGTCTGAAATGGTTTCAGTGTGTGTTAACATCATTTGTTTTTTTTTCTAAAGATGCAAATTCCTAAGACATCTCCAGCAACGCAGATCTGTAACTCTGGGCAGGGCCCAGGTCACCAATAGATTGAATGGGCTTCACAATACTCTCTGCTACTCACAGACACCCTTCAGATTCTGATGTAAATGGGTCCCTGTACTGCATGTTGAGTTGTGCTCTAACAGGCTCTAACAGGCTGTATATTATTTTCGGTTTGCTATGTCCCTTTGTTATTGAGGTGAGCTTCACAGAGTGCTTAGATAGTCTCACAGAAATAGTCTAATTATTTGAAAATGATATGAAAAAAAAATCACAGGAATAGTATTTTGTTGTAGTGGCATGGAAAAGAAAGATAAAGGGTTTGGAGTTAGGCAAACCTTAATTTAAATCCAGACTTGATAAATTACTACCTGAGTGATGATGGGAATATCAATCTCTCTAAGTCTCTGTTTTTCATTTATAAAATGAAATAATAGTCCCTGAAAGTTTATCTTGAAGGTTAGCTAATATATTTTGGTTAAATACAAAGCAGGTGTACACAAAGTCGCCCAATATGAATTTAGATAGAACAGATCATAAGCGGTGCTAAATGAAATCTTCCTTTAAATAATATTGGTGGATTCCTATAAGGGAAAAGAACAAAGGTCAACAATGATGCTCTGTTGGGTTGAAATACGGTCTTTCTAAAGATTTCTCCCGGATCTTTTTCTTTCTTCTGCATTCCAGGAAAGGGAATGGAGGCTGGGCAAACTCCACACCAGGTCCACAGGAAGAGTGATTCGGAGGGAGCCCAAGTCAGTGATGACTGATGGCTCTGGACCAGCTTCTGTGGAAGTTGTGGCAAAGAGCTTACCGGTTAAAGGCTGCAAGATTAAGCATGCTCTTATTGCTCCACTTAGCCAAGGTGACTCTCAAACCTTAGGGACAGTGTAGAAAGCAGTGTCAACCAGATATGACAAAACCCTGTGGTCCCAGTGTTTCCTCCCTGCATAGGAGGAGCCATATCAGTGTGAATCCAAAAGCACCCCTTGTTTGGGGACCAACACCAGCAGGTATAAAGGATTTATTGATTAACTTTCCACAGACTGCCCCTCAGTCATGATCCAAGATGTTAGCCTTTACAGAGGTAACATTAAGCTGCCAAATTAGTCTGTTAGGGTCTGTTTGGTGCTGGCTAGATCTTCTATCAGGCAGTCTGAATGTGAAAAAATAAAAACAATTATTTTAACAAAGCATTAAAATAGTTGCCATGGCAACACAACAAAACACAACTTTATTCATGGATTTATTTATTTTACAGTTTTGTATTATTTTTATATTAAATCACAATATGGGGATAAATTGAGAAGTCACACTTTTTCAAGGCCTGCTGCCTCTATAGGTCTTAATCTGTCCTGGATCTTGCCTGCTGGGGGAAAATTTAGATAGGTAGCTACTCCCTTGGGAGGAAGATAAGGGTACTGAGATCAACCCTCTTGAACCCAAAGTTCTCCTTCTACCCAAAGCTTTATAAGTTTCTATGAAAATGAGAATGTTATCTTAAATCATTAATAATCATTGTTGGTGATTAATACTAAATATACATGCTCAACATTATAAAGAGTTCACTTCTAAGAAGGAAAGGAATAGGTCATAGATAATATTATGACAGGAATACACTTTCATTTTGAATTGTGAGAGAGACAATGATTTATGTAGAAAGTATGATTTTAAGAGATGCAGTTTGTGATATAGAGAAAGATATGTGTTTGGTCATTTAGATAACCAAACATATTTCTCATATATATTTGGTCTTAGTCTAGTCCAAGTTTCCTGGCTCACAGTTCCCAAAAACCCTTGGAATTTCTTAAGGTGTGAGAATGATATAGGTGCCTTTGGTTATGTTAATGAGGAGGCACCTAAGGATGGTGGCTGGTTGCCAGTAGATTCAACCATGGGATTAGAAAGTGGGAAATTTCTTTGTAACCTCCTGACCTCCTAGGAGGGAAGAGGGGCTGAATATAGAGTTGAATAAGCAATGGTAAATGATTTCATCAACCATCCCTGTGTAATAAAACCCCCATAAAAACCTTAGAGAACAGGGCTCAGATTAATTTTGGGTTGGTGAACACGTGGATATTTGGGTAGAGTGGAACACCTGGAGAGATATAGAGGTTCCACGCCCTTTCCTCAAATTTTGCTCCATGCCTCTCTTCCATCTGACTATTCCTGAGATATATTCTTTTATAATGAACCAGTGATCTAGTAAGTAAAATATTTCTCTGAGATCTGTAAGCCACTCCAGCAAATTAATCAAACCCAAGGAGAGTGTCATGGGAACCTCCAATTCATAGTCAGTGGTTCAGGAACATAGGTAACAACCCAAACTTCAACTGCCATCTGAAGTAGGGGGGGCACAGTTTTGTGTAATTGAGCCCTTTACCTGTGGAATCTGATGCTATCTCCAGTAGACAGTGTCAGAATTGACTTGAATTATAGGACATCCAGCTTGGATCCAGAATTGTGCCTCAGTATAAATTCTGTCATACTGTTAGTGGTATGGAAAACCCCTCCCTCCACACATTGGAATTGAGTCCAGAAACCTCATAAGAAGAGGGAAAGGTGGGGGCTTGCCTGGGGTGGGAATGGCTGGGGTGTGTGTGGGGTGGTGGGAGGGTCAATTGGGGAAAAGGAGACATATGTAAAACTTTAGACAAAAAAAATAAAGAAAAAGAAGAAGAGGAACAATCTTCAAGTGGAAGTAGAGCACAGAGTGGAACATAGAGCCGTATGGAGAGCATGAGAGCATTGTGAAGTAGTGGAAGGATTAAAAAGAGGAATAATGGGTTACGGCAATTCTGCCCAGGGCCCATAGTGTTCATAAAGCTGTACAGGGACAGCAACATGCTTTGTAGTCCAAAGGAATAGAGCCTAGGCTTCTCTTAGCCTAAACTCCAAATCTTACTTTCTGACCCAGATTTCTCTGTCTAAATATAAGTGGAATCTTATGGGTCCTTTTCTGAACATGAATAATTATACAGTGATCAGTTTGCATTCATTCAACTTGGCTTATTATTTAATTGTAATTGCCACTTCAACTTGATTTTGCTTGTATTGTTTCATTCTGGAAATCTTGTCTCCCTGAGTCATAATCTCTTTAAAGGATTGGGTCCTACCTTCTTCAGCATTTCCCCCACTGCAGAAGATTTGGTGAATCCAGGAAATGTCAGGTGACTGATCACTTACCTGATCCTTTTCCTTCAACAAATTAGGCCTCAGTTCCTATGGTTGACTCACTGTTCCTGTACCAGCCAGGGGAGGTATTAAGGTTCAGGTCCTTTGCTGGGCTATGCAGACAAGGATGGAGTAAGGATAGTGTGTGGTGGGGAGCACTGTATCTGCAACACACTCTTTGAAGATATAAGTTATTGGAAAATGCCAACGATTCCAAAGAAGCTATTGTTACTGCAATCTGAAAGTCAAATGAAATTGGTGACTATCACAAATATCATACTGATTTTTGCTTTTCTGCTTCTGGTCTGATTCTGGCTAGACTCCTATGGTAGTATCATGATACTTCATCTGGCATGGGTCCATAGATTTTAAATTCATTTATTCACATTTTTATTGAATAACTACCATGTGCCAGGCACTTTCCTAGAGACTGGAACGTGACTTTAGAGCACAAAGAATATAAGATTGCTACTAATAATCTAACAGAAAGCCACCCTCTTCCTCTTCTACCCAATCCACACAAAGAAGTAAAAATAGGAATTGTCATACACTCATTACCCACTATTGGTAAACCTTTGAATTTATTTTCCCATTTAACCCACACAACAAAACTTCATAAAACTGAAGCATGGAAAATTAAAGAATTTTTCCAAGATCTCATGACTGCCAAATGGCAGAGCCAAGATTTGAACTGGGGTCTTTTCCCTTTAATCCTAGTTATATTGGTTTTTCAACAAATTCACTAATACCCTAGGATTCCTTCTCAGCAGTATATCAATTCTTATCGCTGCCAATGTTATCTATCTGATCATTTCTCGATTCCAATAGAGTCAAGCAAGGTTTATAGTAGTTCCTATATAATTTCATAATTCTCTGCAGGCATGTCTCAGAACTACAACACTTGGCCTAAAAGCTAATGTCAGAACACACATAGTTCTAGATATGTGGAAAACTCCTGCAACTTGACAGACGATGAGTATTCATTGAGAAATTACATATTTGTGATGGTGCCATTCCTTGAAGCTCAAATGCCAAATTGCAGGCTGCTCCGTAGAGCTAAGTTTCACCAGTCTAAGCATGGCCTGGGTCTAACCCATTCAGGCTGTGCCAGCAAAACCCAAACCTCCACTGGTACTCCCTCTTATTAATGATTAACTCTGTCCCCAAATCATGACAGCTAAGCAGGACCCAGGATAGAGTTGCCCTAATCCACAAAACAAAAAGCATAAATCTATGCTGCCCTTTTCTCCTCTTTCTGCTTTCTCTCTTTCACACTATGTATCTAGTAATCACCAACTCCATCAATTCCATAACCTAACATGCTGTTGAATATATCCTTATTTTTCATCCCCATCCACATTGGTTCAAACCCTCATCATGTATTGCAAGATTACTGCAGTTTCTTTCTAACTGGTGTCTCTACATCCAGTTCTGCAACCACCATTGCATTTATTCTATGCATCGATGCTACCAGAGTTATCTTTTTAAAAATCCAAATCTAAAACTCTAGTATATTCAAAATTCCTCACTGACTCCCCATTGACCACAAAAGATAAATTCTCAAAAGCTACACTTGAAGGGCTAATGATCTGGCTTACTTCTACTGTGCATACTTCTTTTAAGTTTCTCCCCCAATATGAACATCATAACATTCCCCAAATATGCCGATCACTTTTACCTCTATGCTTTTGGACATGCTTTTCTCTCTGCCTAAAACAGAGAGAAAAAACAGTAGTTCCCTCTTGGTAAACTACTACTCACCCTTTAAAACCCAACTAAAGTATTAAGTCCTCTGGAAAACATTTTCTAGCTTCCCTTTGCACACTTAGTTATTCCTTATTTTGTGCTCCCAAAGTACCTTTTACATATACTTATTTACACACTTGAACATAATTGAAATTTGTCTGTTAATTTGACTATAAGCTCCTCAAGGGTAGGGGAAGACTTTACCCCTCTTCTCTACTTGGGTAGTCAGTGCTTGACACATTCATTATTCAGCAAGCATCTTTTTTCTTTTCTTATTTATTTATTTATTTTTTTTTTGCCTTCTCCCTACCAAAATCTCTCTTTGCTAATTTACAGAATTAGGGGTTTGGGTGAAACCAGTTTAACAAATCCTTCTAGCCAAATAATTTTTAATCAACTAACTCATATAATGTATGGCTTCTTCAAGTCTTTGCTCAAATATCATTTTTTCAGTGAGTCCTTTTCTGACCACCCTTTAAAACTTCCAACACTCTCTTCTGGCACACTCCTCATTCTTTTTTCCTGCTTTATTGTCTTTCCAGCACTTTTCTCTATAACATACTCCTTAATTAACTTAAGGGTTTTATTTTTGTCTCTTTTCACTAGAACTGAATCCCCATGAGGGCAGAACATTTTACCTATAATATTTCTGGCACCCAAGATAGCATATACTGGACTCTGAAGTGAGTATCTGTTTACTGAATGAACTCTCAAATGTTAGAAGCATAAAAAAGGGACCATCTCATCAACCAAAAAAAATTATTTTTAAATCTAGCAATGACACCTAATCAGTGGACAACCCAGTAGCGATGGAATATGGCCGAACAGTGGATACTACAGGCAACTGTGAAAAACAGAGCCATATAACTGGAGTGAAGGAGTGGAGTTAGAAGTTGACAAATAAGACTAACTCAGTAGACCCTGCAAATAATCCTGCCACATCATGGCTACATTCTCAACACACTTTGTGCCCCACAAGATACACTGTGACTGGTGGAGGGGGTCCAACCCACAGGGCAAAGCTTGAGAAGTGTGTCTTCTAGCCTCTCCTTTCTTTGTCCTTCTGATGATGGCTGCCTTTTGGAACTTAGGGACTTACACTTCCTCCAGTCCTTTCTATCACAGGATCTCTAGAAGAGTGCTCCATACTGAAGCACAAAATACTGGTGGCGCCTGTGATCTCTCTCCAGTGTACTTGACAGGGACCTACAACTTAAACCACTGGAACCAAGCTCCTTTGTTAGTTAAGAGCTTAGTTTGAACTTTACACAGTGGCAAATAGAAGGAGAAGATGGTGTCTTTCTGATGTCACTGACTTCCTGCCATTCAACTTGAAATAACCACTTATGCATAAACAAGTGTAACTAATAAAATATTTTGGAAGCACCCCCCTATGTTTATCAGTAGGTCAATTACTTTTCACACTGTATTCTCCATTTCCAGACTTAGGTATGAGGTTGGAGTGAGGGTATAGGACATAGCATTTAGAAATCAAAAAGTCCAAAATCTACCCCTTCCTGACTGGTTTTTACCAGAAGAGGTCTTTAAGGAACCACATAGAAAGTCTATTTTTTTTTCCAGTCCTGGGTAATTTTGGGGGAAGAACAGAATCAAATAGTTATTAAGGGTGGTAAATTTCCAAGTTCTTGCCTACCCAAACCCTTGATTCAGGGACAAACAGCAATAAAGGGGGTCCTTTGATAAGCACTCTGATAAGATCAAAGAGCCTGAAGACTTGGAGGCTAGTAGGTGCTTTGGGGAATCTCCCTGGCGACAGGAGGGGGAGCCTTTACACAAAGAGCTACTGTACTCTCCCTCCTACAGGAAGGCAGTGGCACTGGGACTGTGGGCACTAGGCAGCTAGAAGGCTTCCCATTCCCCATTGTCTGAAGAGAATGTACTAAGGGACTCTGAGGTGCCCGTTTGTCCCAGAGGAGAGGGAGGAGGGCAGAGAAGCATAGAACACAGTAAAATAACAAAATCCTGCACTTGGAACAAAAAAGCCATTGCAGATTCAGAATTCGGGACTACATTTTAAAATGCCCAGGATTAACAAAAATAAATAAACAATAAAATGCCCAGGATTGTAGGCTATAGCGGTGGGTACATGCTGGAACTTGCTTCCCAGACTGGCCACTCTGCAGCCCAAATCAGAAAGAATCCCTTTAATACTGCACAGTTCTGAGGAACCTTCCTCTTCTTCCACTCGAAGATAACATAAGTCATAACCAGACACTGCCTTGGAAAGGATCAGAGGAAAGAGAGAAAATAGAAAGAGAAGATGAATTATTGGAAAATAGAGAAGCCACGTTTGCTTTGAATATCTGTATGTGAAAGCGAGTATTGCTGCCATCTTTGTGCAGTTGAGGGTGTTTCCCAGAACTTTTTAGAACCTGGGTGTAGCAAATTTTTGCACCATGGAGTGAATATAAACCTCAAGGCTAAAATTAAAATTCCTGAGTGGGCCATGACCCAGAGGGGATTTGCAGATGCAAATAAAGGATGGTGAGCATAAGGTAGAAAAGTTAATACTAAAGCCCCTTTTCTTCTTGGTCTGTAAAGGTTGAAAAGTAGAGCCAACTTCTCAGAGGGAGGTTTAAAACTACCAGCATCAATTCGAGATTGGGACATATTTGGAGATGCTATTTGTGCAAGAAGAAATTGGACTTAAACAACTAATCAGAAAGAGAACACCCAGCTAGTAGTTCGTCAATTTAGTCCACCCAGGGAGATCCAAGAGTCAGCTAGTAGCTTCATTGTCAGTCTGAGAGCAAGCTAAGTGAATACCCATCTCTCTCTTAAGCCAAACAGGTGAGGTTAGAGAATAATTACTTTCTGGGAGTAAAAAGGGCCACAGTTAGAGATTGGGTTGAGCATTAATCCATACTTCCTGCTGCCTTTAGATAGAGATAGTTGCTCATCTCCACTCCAGGACTGAACATCCAACTAGACGTTTATCCCAGCTCAAGGAAACATTTTCAACATACAATCTGCAGTTCCTAGAGGGTGGGGGATAGGGTGAAGCAATGGGCCAGGGTTGGGAAAAGACTATATACCCTCTTTCACACCAAATAGTGATATAAAGTAAAAGATTCCATCAGGACCCAGATTTGCTAGCTACACTTGGGTGTAAATTAAGAGAAAAAGGGAGGGTAGGACCTTAGTCACGTGTACCTGGTCTGCAGGAATACAAAATTTAACATGTTAGCATTACATATTTGAAATATCTCCCAATTTAGAATCCCTATCAATAAACTTATCTGTCTCCTTACATCCTGCCCAACTGCCATTTGTTGGACAGGCTGAAGTTAAAAAGGGGACAGAGGACACTGCAGAAGTAGGATAGTAACTATATAGTAGAAGGAGTCTCAGGCAGAAAAAAAAAAAGGAGTGGGCAGTGAGAGGAAAATCTGATTGTTGCAGTCTGGGACAATTTTTATTTAAAAACTGTCAGAAAAGAAAAACAGGTAGGCAGCTGTTAAGGATTTCATGCTTCTCTTCTGCACACACATTTAGAAGTCAAGACTAAGGGGGTGGTGCTTCACAAACATCTAAATAGCTTTGGATATGCCCAACGATTAGGACTAAGTGGCAACCTTCTCCCATTGGGGCTACAAAACCTCAGAAGAAATCCTTCATGGCACCAGCTGACATGGAGCAAGGCTAGCAGAACTGAAGTGCCAGTGGGAGGCAGATAGATGGATGATCCTGAGCTAGAACCCATGCCTTGCAAGAGTAGGTTCCTGGTATTCAGGGCACACAGAAGTTCCTATATCTATAAGAAGGGGAAAAAAATATGAAAGCAATGCTGGACCTAGAGATTGCAGGGGGAAAGATGTATAGATTCCTATGAATGATGTTTTTTTTTTCCTTTTTGGACAGTTTACTTCTTAGTTCCTCTAGCAATCAGCATAGTATTGGACAAGTAGTAATTTCTTTTCTTTTTTTTAATTTTCTTTTTTTTTTACTTTTATTGTTGAAAATATTACATATGTCCCCCTTTGTATGCATATAAGTATAACGAATGGACACAGACAATAGGAGGGTGAAAGCCTGGGCTGGGAGAGGTCAATGGAATGGGGGGGGGGGCGGTAAAGGATGATGACTTTTAGACCAAGACAAAGGTCCAGGGTCCAAGACTGAAGTGGTGAATGTCAGCACGAAAGCTGGAAAGACCAACTATGGAGCAGTCCCAACCAGCTGCTTTCAGCAGGGTCCAGCTAAAATCCATAGGAATATATATGAATCTGAGGCCCTTTCTCTCTCCTAACTGCCACAAAATCATGTCAACTATATCCTTTCCCTATACAGCTTGTTATATTAGAGAACTGCAGGCAGGGAAAGAGGAAATCTGGGAGACTAAAGATACAACCTAAAGAGCCCGAGATTCTGCCTAAAAGGATTGCTAAATTCTACTGCACTCAGTGTATTGGGTTATACCAAAAGTTAGACACTGCCTGTTTCTCACATGCAATTGGTTTGTGAAGAAGGTCAGATGAGTGATAGAATTAAAAAAGAAAAACACAAAACTACTTCTTTTGAGCATCTGAAGGTAATATAGTAAGTACTTTTGTAATCCTGCTATATTATACATTAAGTTAATAAGTGTCCAAAAAGCCATTTAACAAGAAAACTTTTTATTAATAGAAAAGCAAAACAAATTTTCCATGAATTCTAATATCTGTTTTATTATTGTTTTAGATATATTTGAGTTCAAAAATCAGTTTCTCTGTTGTTGTTCTTGTTGTCATCACTATTGTTAATCTCTCTATAAAAACAACCCAATTAAGTCACAAGTCTCTGCCTCACATAGAACCACTTCATAAGACATTGTCCCCGATTAAAGTTAATTAAATTCTTGTTCTTAGCTAAGCATTCCTACATGGCACCAATTGTATTATTAGGTTGGTGACATTAATAAGTATTGATGTTAAGCCATCAGTTATTTCTCAAATGCTATCAAATAAACTAAAAAAAAAATCAGAATCAGGATAAATTATTATTCAATCAATGATTAAATACCGCTCTATAAATCAATCAATTCATGTGAACCAAATATCTTTAAGCCACAATTATTAGTTTCAACAGAGGCTGGCCTAGATAAGTGGCTTTTCAGATTCAGATTCAAAGTGGACTTGAGGAGTCTGACCAGATTAGATGAAAGTTTCTGGTTCTAATTTAACCTACAAGTTCCACATAATATCACTAGCAATTGCTCAACTGTCACCCACAGAAAAGAATTGAAAGCATATGTCATCACAATGAAAAAAAAATAGAATTTTGAACATTATCTAATTAATTCAATTGATATAAATAGAAATGATGGAAAAGTCAGATGCCAAAGTTTTTAAAGCTAATGTATCCATATTTTTCAAAAACTACTTATCAAACTAAACATATAATGGTCATATTTTTACTTTACCTTTAGCTATGCAGATATGTTTTATTTCCACACAACATATAGATTAAAAATAGAAAATCGAGCAACAATCCAGGTTTGTGGTCTAGGTGGTCCTAAACCTCTTCTAGATGTATTTTGCTTTCCACCTAGATATTAAGACCACATAGATATGGTCACAAGTTCATTATCATTGCTAATTTGAGTCACTACCTATGAAAGGAAGCTTATCTAATTACCAATTTCCCAAGCCAATCAGAACTCTCCCCTTTCATTAAATAAAGAGAAAGACATTCAGATTTGACCCCAGAGAAATAAGTACATGCATATACCTGACTTCTCAGTATCCTCTCTGGATAAGAGGATGGAATAACTATTTGGTTTCCATCTCATTCTTGTAATGGCAGAAAAGAGAATACAAAAAGTCAATTGTAAATTTGTACAAAATGTATGTATATATAAATACATATCTATGGGTGTATATAAATTCTAAAGAAGATTGTATCCATCAGAGTCCCATACAGTTGACATAATGGTATTCTCTCTCCAATTTTTTTCATTTTTAAAAACAATAAGAATCAAGCATGCCACCTTATTAATACTGAATAGCAAGTGCAGAAGTTGAGCTATAGCTATAGGGATTTGAAGCAATTAGTTTGACGGGACATCAGTGAATAAAATCTTTAAGATAGATTTAGCTATTTCCAGATTGTCTTTTGTTTTATATTAATGAAATCCAAAATGCTCTGTTGATACATCCCAAACTCCTTAGACTGTCAATTGAGCTCTTATAAGAAGCAATACTTTAAACAGGATCTGTGCAAATTGCTTGGATATGTGCCTATTGCAATAATTTGGTGGGACTGGCATGACTAGAATTTCAGGTAATTCTCTCTCTCATAAAGAGTCTCAAGTGATATCGCTGGAAGCTTAAGGTTCTGAGAATATTAAACTCAGCATGAAATTTGACTCACAAACCACATCATCTTCACACACAGCAGTATTAAAAATATTAAACCAGAGTCAATTAATGGAGAAAGGCATACATAATTTAAAGGTGCCCAATAAGAGTATGTTATGGATGTGTGCCCATGTTTAGTGATATCAAGATATTTTTTAAGAACAATATTCATAATGCTATCATTTCTTCTGTTTCCTCTGTTCCTTTGGAGGTAAATTACACAGGACAATTTCATAATTACCCTTGGAGTCTACAGGCTGCTCCTTGGAAGGGGATTATTATTATTATTGCATGCCTTGAATGCACTATGATTCATAAGGCAAGAATGTATGAGTGGCTTCAGCACCAAGGAAATGGAATCATTATCCAGCATTGCTCACAACAGAACATCTTATTGCTTTTAATAAACTGGGAATTATTCACTATAAAGAGTGCACCAAATAAGGGGTAGAAAGTAATACTCATGCACTTAGTGGAGTTCAATGGAAATGAGGAAGCTCCCTTCTGAGTCCTTGATTCTATTCAAATTTCAAATCCAAACGTCATTCTGTAATAAGGTATTAAAGGGCTACAGCCAGAAGAGGGTGAACTACAAATATTAATGGACTTTCTTTGACACAGTGCCTTAGTCCTTCTGGTGTACAACGTATAACTCTGATGCACTAAAGGGTTTACTAGTGGCCTGAGTGAGTTAATGAACTCTTTTACCTATTACTAGGAAGTGACTAAGGCACTGGAGAGAATCTGGTTCATTGTTTAATATATTGTACCCAAAGATTATATACCTGTTCTCCCTAATATGACCACATGGCATGCTTAAATGATGATCCTCTGTGCTTCAGGAAAGGACTTGAGTTAAATCTAATGGGTGATTAAAATTAAGCTTATTTAATTATTTTTTATAAAAGATGCAGACTGAATTTGGACGAATTAACCTCAGAGGTAATATTTTTCTCTGGGAAAAAGCACATATGCTTGGAACCAGGACAAAGAATCTAGAACTACTAATTACCTGGGAGGGGATGCACTTAGGGGCACTGTTGCTTTACACCCTGCAGGTAGTAAGGACTCCTTTGGTTGAGCTTTTTGTATAACATTCTCACTCATACATTTTCCAAATGTTTGAATAGCTGTCAAGGATTGGTTTCCAAGAAGGGATGTCACTGTATATAATTAAGATTGTAATATGCTCTGTGCTCACCATCATCAGTCCAGGGGAAACAAAGTGATAAGTAACCATGGGTGGACTCCATTACTAGCATAGATTGACTTCTCTGGCATCAGGAGAGAGAACAAAAACAATAACAACAACAATTAATCTTTTTCTCTCACTTTCTGTGTTTTTCAACCTTTCTTCATGTATTCATTGAAGTTAGGTAAGCCAGACTCATAAAGAGAAAGAGAACACTTCCTATGCCACATTTCAAATGCAAGCACAGATTTCTAAGTAAGCAAGCTGCAAATATTTTTATCCTATAAGTAGTTACTGGGTTTAACTTCTCTTGAAATTTGCATGTCCTGTCATCCAAATTGCCCAACATCCCCACCAGTCTCACCTCCAAACACATACAGTACAAGCAAGCATACACACTACTGCCTCCAGGTGGTAATTGCATGCAGGGAGGATTACAGGCACTGTTTAAATATTAGCCATGTTTTAATAGATGGCATTCCTGCACATCCATTATTTGTTTTCTATTGTGGTTGTTTCTGTTATTTGCAAAAGAAAAACATATGTGTTATATTTATATAACAGTCTATTACAGAGTAAGATACAAAAGAACACTTCTGGAAACAGCAGAAGTCAGACTGCACCACTGAATTTCTCATCCAGTGATAACCATTATACTAACAGCTGGAAAATAAGAACAAGAATATACAGTTTGGAGGATGTATAACAGAACTATAGTTTTCTTCTGTATTTGGTACCAAGGTAATAAATGTATAACAAAGGTGTACTTGTCCTAAAAATTAAACAGAAACATTCTGGTTGGTTAGATACTGCACTTTCAGTACTGAACATCACCTAATAGTTTTGTTTTGTTTGTTTTTTTACAAAAAAGGTAACTTATACAATATTAAATATTAAGAAAACCTATAGTACACACAAACCCGGTTGTAGAAAAAGAAGAAAGAAACCAACAAAAAAAATAGAATAGTCACTTTCCAAAAATAGTCACCCTCCTTCGCCTGCACAACCAAAAAAAAGTAACCAGTTCTGTGAGGCCATTTCAGCACCAGACCTGGCTGGACAGCTCCCCAACACCAGACCTGGTTGGACCGCTCCCGGGGCCTTTGTGAATCCTGAAAATGCCACAATCAAAGGTGTACAGGTGGGGGTGGGGCAGAGAGCTAAAGCAGTAAATTTTTAAAAACTAATTTAAAGATTTTTACTGTACTTATGCTCGGCCAGCGAGGGGCATATCTAAAAGTAAATTAAAATGCCTGGTCCTGGAAAAGGGAATGGTTAACTAAGGAGTGAGAAGAGGAGTGACTGGAAAGCAGTACCTGTCATAACGTTTTTCTGGGACTGTCTCTGCGGCCTCTGGTAGTCCTGGCGCTTAATGTAGACGTTTTCTTCATCATCTACTATTGCCTGAGCCTGGCTGAGGGAGGGAATGAGGAAGGGAGGGAAGCTGACGGGAAAGTGAAAGCTTGGGGGGCGGAGGGTAGGGGAACCTTAACCTGACAGCTATGTACAACACACTGGGCCCCTCCAATCTTTGCTCCGGGTTAATACCTGTTAAATATTTGGTAGCATGTGCGGTTTCTCCTCCTATTGTGGGGGGCGCAGAGTGGAGAGGGAAGACGCATCCTTCCTTGACAATGAGAAATTACGTGATTTGTCATGCGCTTGGATTGTGTTATTAGTATTATAATAATTACTATAAATATTAATAATAAAGTATTCTTATCAGCGTTATTTCTTCTTCCGAGACTTTCCTTACCCAATATTTACAAATACCGCACAGTGCCTCGGCGGAGGAGAAATAGTAAGGGGAGGGCAAACAAGGAAAGGAGGAAAGGGAGAGGTCAGAGAAAAGTGAGAGGGGGGACTGAGGGGACCAGCGAGGACTGCAATGATGCTGGAGACAAGGAAGGGGGAGGAGAGGGGCTGGACAATCAGGACAGTACCACCGTTTGCAAAAGGGCCTCGCCAGCTGTGTCCAAACAGGAGGTGGCATGTGCTCCTTGCGGACTGGGGACTGGCGGCGGAGGCGGAGGAGCATAGGGACCCTGGCATGGGAGGCCTGGGGTCGAGGAGGAGGAGGAGGAGGAGGAAGAAGAGGAGGAGGAAGAGGAGGAGGAGGCCTTGGAGGGGTCGCAGAAGGCGGAGTCCCGGGGCTGCCTCCCCAGCCGGGTTTCTTTTGCGTGGGTTGGGGCCTGGCCACTGGCCGGGGCCTCTCTGCCCCCGCGGTTGCCGCTGCAGTGATCCCGCTCGTATTCCTCCTGAGCCCTCTGCATCTTCCGCTTCTTCATCCTTCGCTTGTGGATGTGGAAGGTGGAGAGGGACAGCATGATGAGGCAGAAGATGAGGGTGACCAGCACAATCAGCACCAGCGTGGAGGAGAAGGACTGGAAGAGCTGCTGTCCCACCTGCGTAATGCAGGTGCTGCCGCCAGTGCCCTGGCCGCGGGCACTCGCGTTGCCGCTGCCGCTGGCGTTGGGGGACGCAAAGGTCCGGTTGAGGAGACAAGGCGGCAGCGCCAGCCTCAGCTCCTTGGGCGCCCTGGCACTCATGGGCGCTGGGCTGGGAGGGGCCGGGCCTACCAGACTTCCTCTCTGGGGCACACCGTTCCCACCGGCCGAGGGAGGACGGAGCCCACGCCAACAGAAACTGCTCCCCGGTGTGGGAGTGGATGCGCAGGAGCAAAGGGCTGAGGGAGTAACTGCGGGCAAGCGAGACGTCAGGAGAGCGAGGGCGCCCAGGGAGGGCTCTCCGGACCCGCCTGGAACGCGTGTCCGAGCGCCCTTTTCCCTTTGCCAAGGCACAGAGCTGGAAAGAGAACAGGCTAGGTTAGGGTCCGGGCGTCGCCCAGGGGAGTGCGGGGAGAGGAAGGACCCGCGCCACTGCAAAGCCCTCTGGGCACTCTGCCTCCGCGGACCTGCCCGTCTGCTCCGCAGCGGGAGGACCCCCGCCCGCCCGCCCGCCCGCCCCAGGCCGCGCTCCAGAGCCGCCAGCTTCGGGCTCGCTCCGCGGTCAGGGGAGGGGTCTGCGCCCGCACCCCGGAGATGAGGATTGCTCAGCAGACAAGGCAGGCTCTCCTCGCCCTTCACAACTTTCTAATTACAACAGGCAGGCAGCCGCCTCGGAACGCGGTCCCCGCTTCCAGATCCGTGCCTCTCCTCTCCCCTGCGCCCGTTCCGTGCTTGTCTTCGCCAGGATCCCACCCTTCCCAGCACCCACCCCGGCCGCCGAGCGGGCTCCGGGAATGCAGTTCTCCCTTCCCGTCCCTCCACCTCCGACTCTCCCTTTCCAGGCGGCCTCAGACCCTTTGGGTCCCATACCCCAGGGGGGCCGCGGGCACCTCATCCCACTCCGCCTTGTCCAGGGCCGCGGCTGACGCGCAGGATTGCGCTCCATTCTATCCCCAGCCTTCTTCCTTGGTATCTCCTCCCACCAAAAAAAAAAAAAGCAGCTGAAGCACCTCTCAGCTAAAGCTCATCCCCGCAAACGTCCCCTCCTCCCCATCTTTATGCCCCCTCCCCCGCACTTGACAGTATCCTGCTTCTTTCTAGAGGGGCTAGAAATGGAAGGGGGAGGCTTCCCGCCTGCAAAGTTTAGGGGACCGACCTTCTCTCTGGCCTTCCCAGACCTAGGGTCCCGAGAATCTTCCCCGGGACCAGCGCCAGGTAGACCCGCAGCGAGCAGCAGAGCCCTTGCCGCTCTCCAGAGGCAGCTGCAAACTGTTGCACTGCGGAGCAGCGAGGCGGCGCGCTGGCCGGGCCGGGCCGGGGGCCGGAGCTGCGGCCAGGGGTGCGGCGCAGGCCGCCGCGTCTGCCCTGCCCACTCTCGCCAGGCCGCCCTGCCGCCGGTCGCCCCGAGCCTGTAGCCGCACCGAGTCCCTTACCTGGGGCTGCGAGCTGGCTGTAGGGAGGGAGCCCCGCCGCGCGGCTGCAGTGGCAGCTGCAGAAGGCACGGAGTGAAGGGGCCAGAGACCGAGGCGCGCTGCCTCCGATACTGCTGCCGCTTTGAGGAGCTGAGCTCGCAGCCTATTGCCAGAGAGGCCGGTGACGTCAGGCAGCCACCTCCAGGGCTCCAAGCCACCCCTCAGGCCCCCACCCAACCCTCATACCCCAACATCTCCTCCTGGCAGAGCAAGCTTCTGCCACACAGGTTCCCAGTTCCACGCCTTTCCCCTGCCCAGGGGCTATCAGGCGCACCCCTACCCACCCTGTGAGCAACTCACCTTCCGCAGTCCTGTGCCTA
This sequence comes from Myotis daubentonii, assembly GCF_963259705.1. Lineage (NCBI taxonomy): Eukaryota > Metazoa > Chordata > Mammalia > Chiroptera > Vespertilionidae > Myotis > Myotis daubentonii. The sequence goes on along the minus strand of NC_081848.1, from coordinate 15,424,156 downwards.
GGAAGGGTTGAAGCTTCAGTTCTCTGGCTGCCTGATTCTTCACCCTCAACCCTTCCCCACTTGGCCCCAGGAACACATTTTTATACTCTAGACATCATCTCTTCTCAGGGTCACCTCACCTTTCTCTCCCTCAGCTGTTGAGGACAACCCCTCTCCCCAGTCTCGCTTCTGATGGCCTGGTTCTGAACAGAAACTGTGTATTTGGGAGAGATGAGAGGGCCGGAACCTGAAAAACAAACTCGAACATGTATTTCACATCAAATATTCCAAATGAACCATTTTCCTTTCCATGGAGTCTCCAACTTATCTTTCACTCCTCCTGACCCACTCATCTCCAGGTCCAAGACTCGCTCAGTATATGAAACACTTATATTCGGACAATGAAGACACTGGCTAGCACATATAGCACGCACAAGGCTTACACAGCAGGGAAACGAAAATATCACCCAGAGGCATGCAGAAATGAACTGCCCTGTGAAAATTCTGACAAAGTACCCCCTCATTGGCCCTGATGCTGTTAAAGTTCTCAGTGCCTTTGCTGTCCTATTAACAATAGCCTTTCAGCACAACTGACAGAATTTCCTGAAAGAGTCCTATAAGCTTGCGTAAACATGGACAAAGACTAATCAACTATTGGTTTAACATTGTGTTAAACCAAAAGTTGAAAATGAAGTATTCTCATTTTCCTACTGGAGAACCCAGCTTGGAACAGCACATTGTAGGGTCTTAGAAGGCACTTGGGTGTCTTATTAAGTGTGCATTTCATTCTTCCCTCTGGGTCTGGTGTTCTTAGCCTTAAGCCCAGCACAGTGCCTGCACAATACTTACCTTGCTACACTGAGTGATGCAGTACACATTGTTGTTTTTGTCCTGCTATGCATCAGAATTGAGAGACAGCAGGAACGATTGATGCCCACCCATCTAATTGTATTTGCCAGCAGGAGTTTTGGCAAGAAAGAAAGTTGGACATTGGGAGGAAAGGTTGTTTGTTGCGGGTGGGGAGTTCCTTCTGACCCTGTGTTCCTATTTAGTCTTCTTCCGGCTTCTCCTTTTCCTCTCCATGCCCAAGACTTATATATGGAGAAAGAAATATATTATTTCTCCAAAAATTCTGTTCCCATTTATTTTAATAAAAGTCATCAGCTTTTTCTTCATAATTGTTTCAATATTTTTTTTAAAAAAGTATCCCTATTTAAGTGAATAATTCAGTGCATGCTGAATAATGCATGATTGCTCAGAGCACGAATTGATGCCCTTGGCTGCCAGAGTCACAGTTAATGACGGACAATGACCCCGGTGCTGGCTTAGTTTTCCTGCCTGAAATGAGGGCACCCAATGTCCTGTAAAAGCCACCTGCCACATTTGGACATTCTGATTTTGATGGGCTCAGAGATGGAATGGGGAGAGCCTTGTTTTCACTGTGATCGCTAAGTTTGACCTCGCCGTTGACACTTGACATACAGTGTGCTCCATTTCTGTGTACTCTCTTTGCTCTTGAAAAGTTGAGTCTAAACATTTTGCAAAGCAAATCCAATTCTGAATACTCCAAAAAGGGATTTGGCTATTTAAAGAGACACTTTAGAAAAACTGTCTTGTAAAGCAAAGAATCTTTACATAATTAGACTTAACTCTCACTTAGTCTGTTTTCTAGACTTGGAGAAATGCATTGCAGAGTTTTCCCAGGAGGAACATACATACCTCTATAGTACATGGTAATGGGATTACAATATGTACATAATGGGATTGCTTTTGCAGACCAAGCTTTTAGGACATGTGATGAGTCGGCCATTTTTCTGTTTCTCTTGTCAGAAACAATAACCGTCTGTTATGTACACCAGGAATGATAAAAGTGAGTGGGCCACTTTACACAACCTCTGAAAAGATAACGCCTGGTCCTGGAGGACTTCCATTCTACAGCAGACGAACATGATCCAGAAGATAATGATATTTAATTGGAAAGTTCTTGGGCAGATTAAAGACATCAATTTTCAGGTCTTAATCCCAACATGCTTTTCTTCCTTTCTTTTTAAAAAAGAATATGGAAGGTTCATAATTTGTTCTTACCCAGAGAATAAATGTGCTAAATACAAAGACTTGGATGTCACTAGGTAGTGAGATTTAAGTCCCAGAAATAGCAATGGCAGCAAGAACTGATCGCACTGAGTTGCTTTATGATTTTGGCACATCTGGCACAGTGGCAAGGCCTCTTCCACACAACAGGTTGCCACCAGACTTCTCAAGCCACAGTTCTAAGAGCTCAGAACCAAGAAGCCTCTGAGATTCCCAGACTTGTGATGGGAAAGCCCCTCTGGACTCAGGTACATTCCAAATATACAGCAACATATAAGCTTGCTCTCAAGTTCGATGAGCAATCTCTATCTAACTTAGAGAAAAGTGCCATATGGGCACATGGTACATCAATCCACAATCCTATTGAATCAATAACAACAGCCCTGAGTGGTGGCACAGTTGGTTGGAGTATCATCCAGTACATCAAAAGGTTGCAGGTTTGATTCCCAGTCAGGATACATGCCTAGATTGAGGGTTCGATCCCCAATTGGAGATCAATATAGGAGACAATCAATCTATGTTTCCCTCTCACGTTGATCTCATGCTCACTCTCTCTGTCTTTCTCTCTCTCCCTCCCTCCCTCCCTTTCTCTCTAGAATCAATTTAAAAAACATATCCTCAGATGAGGGTTATAAAAAATAACATCAGCAATAAATTCTATTATTGTTATTATTTACAAAATACCTACTATATACTTGGGCTTTACTAAACTCTCCCTATATTAGCATTAATCCTCAAATACCCCTGAAGGTTATATTTTCTGAAAATACAAAATTATGTATTTATTCACTTATTTGCTCAAGAAAAAACTTTGAGCACCTGCTGTATGTCAGGTGAGAAAACCAAAGCTCAGAGTAGCTAAAGACCAAGCCCAAGTCACTTACTAGGAAGTACCGTATATTACCGGAATCAAACCCAAGCAAACTGATTCCAAAATTAGTATTATTTTAAGGACTAGTGGTTTCTCTCTCTTTCTCTCACATGCACACACACACACACACACACACACACGCACACACACATCGTTATTTCTTTCTCTATTTTGATTTTATCTCTATTCTGATTGGAAAAGTGTAAACAAATAAAAGTAGAGAAAAGCAGAGCTCTTTGCGTCCAGCAGAGGTGGGGTGAATGAGAAGCCCCATCAAGGGGGTCCTCTGCCCCCAGCAGCAGTCTACCAGTCTACCAGCTCCACACTCCCAGTGTCCAGTTTGGAAATGTCTTCACTGCATGAAGTCATTAAGGCAGGCCATTCTTAACCACAGTGCAGCATGACACATGCCAGGCTCCTCTTAGATTTACGGGACTCTTCCAGAGGGTGTTCAAGTGATCCTAACATTTTGCCCAATCGTGTATCTCAGCTTCCCTGGACCCCTCTCTGCATATGTGCTCCATAAGTTGTCATGTTGCTGTTAAACCAACTACTGGCCCAGCGAGCAAATAATTAACAAACAAGGTACTGAATGAAGCTCTTGATCTTGCTCAAGTCATCTAGTTTTGTTTGTTTTTTCCAATTCAGTTTTCTCATTTGTGCAATGAGAAGAAGAATAACAGTATTTTAAACACTGAGCATATAGTAAGCATTCAGTGAATTGTAGCTTTTTACATTGTAAAAAATTAGTAAGATTAATATTTTATCCCTGGCAATAGAAACATTATTCTGAGTTGGACATCGAAATTCAGGAAAATGTTTATAATTTTGAGTATCTTTATGGCAGGATAACTATTAGAATGAGGGACTGAAAACAATGTGAAATAATGAATGATTCAAGGAACTGGGAATATTAATCCTGGAGATGGAAAGATGTTGGGGATGCATCATGATATTGTCAAATAGTTGGGGCATCATCAGTGGATAAATTTATCCTACTGCAAGTACTCAAAAGGGAACTGAAATAGAGTGGAACATACATAATGTAGTAAATATATTTCAACTCACTATTGCATTGCTGAAAAAAAAGTTTTCTAATCGTGTAGCAGGTTATCATCTAGACCAACCATCTTCACAGTGGGAGACTCATATCCAAGGAATACATTAAGATTTTTTCCCCAAGTTATGTATTGCTATATATAGTTTCAAATGAATAATTTCCCAAATATTCAATCTCTATATGTACTCTTTTTTAAAAAGCGCCTTATCTAAGGTTAAAATGTATCCTTCATCACCTCTCCTTGCATTTCTCCTACTTTACAAAAGAAAAGCCTATGCTCACCAATCCTCAATCTTACAATCATTACTCAGGATGTAAAAATCTTTGGAGAAACAAACCAAGGAATGTCCAGGTCCTGAGGAGGTGACAGCAAGGCAACAAGATGGTAAGAAATATTGATGGGGCCGTGCCTTATTTCATCCAGGTGATAGACTCATTTTACGCTCAGTGTGTATCCAATTTATCTTAGAATTAGAATTTAGAAGTGAGATAGTTGCCACCAGGATATAAGTATTTAAATTGAAAAATAGGCTTTTTATTTTTCCCCGCAGAAAGTAAGTGTGACTTGTCTATTTGGATTGACAATTTGAACTGCATTTGCCTGATAGATAGTATGGAAGACATATTATACAAATTGAATGAACTAAATCTATCAACTTATGTTTTGACAAAATATATTGAATGTACACATGTGATATGGAATATGCCAGAAATAACATTCTTCTCAACTATTAACTGATGATTAAAAAGTTTTAGACATCAAATTAAAATGTGAAAAAGGTCCATGATTTTTCAAAATTCTTATAGGGAATATGTAGGCAAAAAACAACAACAACAAACTTAAAAGATTTCTCTTCCCAAGTGCCCAACTCCTGTGACATCATCTGGAAGACTCAAACACCAAGTAGACCCATCAGAGGTATCATAGAAGAGATTTCTTACTAGGGTAGGGATAGAAATAATAAACCTGGTGGATTCCCTTATTTTAAGGAAGGCTTTATATACTCATCAGGGCACTCCTTAGTTCTAGAAGTGCTTCATCACTTTATATCTCATAAGAAAAGCATTCTGCAATCAAGCCTCAGACCCAGGAGTACAAAAAGTCAAGATTCCTTTTGCTACATTATCCTTGAGTAGGAAACTCATTCATTCAGCAAATATTCATTGTATGTTCACCATGAACCACAAATTGTACTATGTGAACAGTATATCAGTGACCAAGGAAAAGTCTCTGTAATTAGGAACTTGTGTTCCAGTTACACATGGAATGACATTCTGATTATCTGACCAGAGACAAAGAATGTTAATATTTCTCCCTTCTCTTGATATTTTGAAATGAAAATACCACTTGTGTCAAAGAACAAATGAATATAAAGTAAGTGAATTGATGGATGTGAAGCTAGAGAGGTAGATGCATAAAGATAGATGGACCATCACATGTCAAAGAGTTCATAAGATCTTTGTTACCAATAGGTCTTGGAAAATGAGAGTTCTGAATCATGAACAGAAACCTACCAGCATATGCTTCTTTGAAGCATTGCAGGTTGTGAATCTGCTTTTTATGAGAAAGATAAACTGAAAATAGTCTCACCATGAACAAAAATATATGCCTAGACCAGAGTTTCTCAATCTCAGCAGACTGCCATTAGGGGCCAGATAACTCTTTGTTATGAGAGGATGACTTGTGCATTAGACTGTTGTGATAAGCAGAATTCTAAAGATGGACCCCCAAGATTAAGTTCCCTAGTTATTCAGTAAAAAACTAATGTAGATACTGCTGTGAAGAGATTTTTGTAAATGTTATTAAAGTCCTAAATAGTTGACCTTAAAGTATGGTGATTGTTCAGGTAGGTCTGATCCAAACAAGTGAGCCCTTTAAAAGAAGAGCTTTCCCTGGCTGGTAGCAGAGGAAGTCAAAGATTCAAATCACAAGGGGAATTCAAAGTGCTGCTGTTGACTTAGAAGAGAGAGGGATAGTCTGGCCAATGTGTCTCAGTGGTTGAGTATTGACCTATGAACCAGGGGGTCTCGGTTCGATTCTTGGCCCGGGTTGTGAACTCAATCCATGCAGAAGGCAGGCGATCACTGATTCTCTCTCATCATTGATGTTTCTGTCTCTCTCTCCCTCTTCCTTCTTCTCTGAAATCAATAAAAACATACTTTCAAAAAAGAAGATGGAGGGAGTACATGAGCAAACTAAAGTGGGTGCCCTTTAGGGGCTGAGAATATCTGACAACCAGCCAGGAAATGGGAACTTCAGTCTTATAACTGCAAGGAACTGAATTCTGTTAACAATCTGAATGACTTAGAAATAGATTCTTCCCTGGAGTTCCCATATAAGGGCCCAGCGTGGGTGACACCTTGGCTTCAGCCCTATGAGACTCAAAGTTGAGAACCTGGCGGAGTAGCCCTCCCAACCCCTCCAACTCACTTCTGACACTGAATTCCAAGACAATAAATGCTGCTATGCTATACAGGAATAGGAAACATACACATGTTTAGCAGGATCCCAGCTCTACCTACTAGATGCCAGTAGCACCCCTCCCCAGTTGTGTCAATCAAAAGTATCTTTAAATATTGCCAAATGTCATAGGGGGGTGGGTGCAAAATCACTCCTAATTGAGAACCACTGGCCTAGACATATCTATAATAATAAAAGGGTAATATGTTAATTAGACCAGAGTCCTTCTGGACAAAGCCAGGGCTGGAGGGAAGCCAGCCGGGGTCCCAGGTGCCAGAGGGAAGCCGGTGCCAGCAGCTGAGGGAAGGAAGGCCTACTCTTGCACGAATTTCATGCATCGGGCCTCTAACAAATTTTTCATTACATGTCTCTGTATAGTTGGGAAACTATGGTTTAAAGAAAGAGGTGAGCATCTTGAGCCCTTCCCATATTTTACAACGATTTCAATTTCTATTTACTCTGATTCGTTGAATTTGACAAAGAGAGGCTCTAATGTGGAATGAGAGTATCAAAAATTCTCTGACAAATCAATCTGTAACAAATTCAAAAAACATTAGTTCCCAGGGATCAATTAAGAGGACTTAGAGGACAGTAAATAGTGTCAACAAAATGTTTATCTTCCATGTTAAATGAAGGTTAATGAAATAAAAAGGTGGTGGTGGGGTGATCTTGCTTGATTTGAGTCTAAGCTTTGGACTTTGCCTCCTATAACAGAAAAGTTCTCAGCAAGAGAGAAATCCTTGGTTTGGGTCACAGATTTGTTGATGGACACAATGCTTTGGAAGATTCTGATGGAACACGGATATGTTAAGTGACTTATTCCACATTGTCATTCCTTCTATTTCTCTCTTCCTTATTAAGCCAATGTTACTATATCTGTTTTGAGACTCAGGAAAGCCCAATAGACCTGTTGTTTTCAACCTTTTATCTCTCACAGTCCTTTTTTTCATTGTCTATATGTCATTTTATGCTTGAAAAAGAAAACACATGAAACAATGTGGATATGGCTTTAAAGCAGTCTGGGGGCTATCGAACACGGAGTATGACTGACTAGGAAAGGAATATATGAGACAGCTCAGATTTACTATGCTTTTTATTATTGTAACAGACGATATGGAAAATAAACCATAGTGTTTCTGAGGAAGACAAAGCAACAATGAGGTAAAACTGGGATGGTTAATAGGCACATAAATGACACTGTTGTTTTTTTCATTCGTTTCACTGTACCTTCAGATACTGTCCAGAAATATTTTTTCTGCCTCTGCATGAAAAATTGATGGGTATCATGACTTTTTGCATCACTTACAGTCCTACATCCTTTTAAATAAGAACACAATGTCAATTTAGTAACTAGAATGTAGCCTAAGGCAGAAGAATTAAAAAACTGATTAATCAGATTTTTTTCTCTTTCTTCATAGCATGGACCTACTTTAGACTAAAAGCATAGAGCAATGAACAGAAGTAATATTTGGCTTCTTCTCTGGGTTGCATTTCTTCTCCTTTTCTCCTACCACCCACCCCTAGATTGGTAGTTTCTTATCTCTTTGGAGTCAGAGCAAAGAAGAGGGGTAAATGGTAAAGGACAGAAGAATTTTACTTAGACTGGTTCCATCCAAGATGGCTTTTCACCGCTGGGACCTGATAGATGTTTGGGTTGACTCAGGATGGAGCATCTCGTCCTTGGCCTGTTTCCATCCACCCTTTTGCTCAGTTGCTACTGGTGACTATTTCTTCACTCCCTAAGAATCTAATATTTCTCACAGCTTCTTGCTGCTTCCTCCTTGGGTAAAACTCTGGGAAAGAGTGCTCAGTTCCCACCTGAGGAGTAAGGAGCTGGGTATTTATACACCAATTCCGTCTCATTTGCTACAGGTCACTATTCTGCAAGCTTCAGGAAACTATACCAGGAGCATGACAGAATCACCTACAGAAGCCCTTCCCAGTCCATTATGCTGATGCCATGGAAGGTTCCCATTTCAAAAATTCACTCCATCTGTCCTTATAGTCCTCATTTATGGCCTAGTATTCTCAAGCCCATTCTCAGGTATGTTCCCCCTGTTCTGCCAGACATATTAGCCAAGTCTTGCAACACTTTTGTTAATGATCCCTTTCTTCCTGGAGCAGGTGTAGCATTTTCCCATGAGTTTAAGCTGAGTTTTGATCCCAGTTAATGTTCTAGAACCTGTGAGGGGGTAGAGGTAAACCTTGAGGAAGGCAAGTATCATCTCATGAGGCGTCTGCTATCGGTGAGGCCTCTTCGTGTTTGCTAGGCAGTGAGACTCTGCTGTCCTCTCTCAATGGGGAGTAAACCAATTCTGGAGGCTGGGGGGTCAGGAGAATGTATAAATTGAAAGTCCTCAAGTACATGCCCCAAACACCCCCTTCTCGGGTCTCAGTGCCACACTCCTTGCCTACCAAGGCCCCAACTTGAGCTTGAAAGACTTGCCAGGGCAGAGAATTGAGCCTGTGCAATGCTACCTCTCCCACTCAGGTCCAGACCTGATTCTCAGATGATCTGCCCTCTGGCTACAGGAAATATGGTCTCTTTGAATGCTGAATTAGAGGTCTCCTGGGAGTTCACACTGAGAATAATTTGATGGCTGGTTGAATTGAAACTGTTAGTTTTTTCCTCCGGTTTCACCATGACAATTAAAAACAGTCCATTCGCAGTCCTCACAATTACCATTGTTAAAGTGCCAAAGGTATCGTTTAAGCCTATATTCTGCTCCAGTCCACCATGGAAGAGAGTATTCATAAATGTGATGCCCAGCATGCCAGGCACGATAGCCACCTCTCTCATCACCACCAGAGATGGGGTCCTTTTTGCGATCTGGTTGGCAAGTTCCAGAATCCTACCATAAGGATATTTTTCCTGGGACCTCTTCCTGTGCCAAAGTTCTCAGTTTGGGTCCCTCCAGAGCAGACCTTCAGGCAAAGAATTGAATGAAGTAATTTACTGGGGAGGTGCAGAGAACACGGGAGGGCAATGAGGAAGTCATACCAGGAAGACAGCTAGTAAAGAGAACACTCGAAGCCTGCCACCAGTAGAGTTAATGGGGAAACTTTGGGAAATGCTGTCAGAATGATCCCAGCTTAGATACAAGGGAGCTGTAGTATTTGCAGGTGTATAATACATCTCAAATCCACATTTCAAGCCAATCTTGTTGTAAGACTGCTCCAAGGAGGGGTTAATTCCCTGACACTTCTGGCAGCAGCATGCCCCCCTTCAGTCCTAGAAAAATCCTTAGGAATGAAGTTCCTAGAAACTAGAAGTCAGCAGGAGCACACAGAAAGGGGAGGTCTAAGGATGTGAGTGAAGCACTGACAACATCAGCTACAAGCTCTTCCATGTGGCCCACATTCACTCCAAGGGGAACATTCATGCCCCTTTGCCCAGAATGAGATTGAAGACTTAAGATCAATGTGACTGGAGCAACACTTCCCTGGTTCTACCACCAAAGCCATCTTCAGACTTCTGTCTTTAAGTTTCCTGCCTGAGAATCAGACCCAAGTAAACAGAGCTCTCCTCTCCACCAACTGCAGCCACATATACTTTTAGCTCTTCGAAGGGTCATATAGCAGTTCATCCTCATATGTAGAAACTAAGGAGTAGACTTTTAACACAGAAACAGCCAACTGGAAGGAAATATTTTAACCAATCTACCCACATCTCCCTATTATGACCCTCTTCTATATCTTGATATGTTTAAGACACCAAGGATCATGAAGGTGGTTATTGAATATTTCTGCTATAAATTAGCACATAAATACGAAGAGTGGTCTCATACTTTCTTTGGTATTTGGTATCTTTCAATTACATAGCTCAATAGAAATGGAGACAGGAAGAATTCTAGTCCAATATCTTTGGGTGGTAGCAATTGAGACAGTAGCCTCCACCAACACTTCTCTAGGGGCAGAGTTTGGAGCTAAGAGAGCATGCAGAAATTTTTCAAAGAAGTGATTTCACAAATAATAGTGATGAGAATGGGAAGGGATTGTAGAAGGCACTACTATTCATAAAATACCAAGCACTTTACACATATTTACTTTTAATCTTTGCAACAGCTCCATGACCTAGGTTTAGCTAGTACCATTTTTGTGAAGGAATCAAGCTCAAAGTTTTGCCCAAAGCATAAACTGTTAGTAATTGACTTGGCCTGGACTGAAATGCTTGATGGCTCTGGATCCAAAATCACGATCATTCCATTATACCAGGGACAGAGATCACAAATTCTAAGTGCTACCAGGGTCCAAGAAGGAAAAATGAATGTATGATATATGTGACAAAGTATAAGAGAGTAAAAATGACTAACGGGGGAAACCTGCTGACCAAGCAAAGCAGAACACCATGACCTTGAGCTGGATCAGACCCATGAGCCCCTAGCTTGCTGATTTGGATCAACTCCAGTGGAGCAGATTTGAAACTAAACAAACTCAGGTATGGAGGCTAGATTGGCCACTACTAATTCTGAAAACTTTGATGACTCATTTAATCTCTGCCAACCTCAATTTCTACCCCTGTAACACGGGGGTAACAAACTTCTACTTTATAATATAAAAGTGAAGGTTTTAAAACATATATGGACATTTCCTAGCACAGAGAAGATACTTTGCAAATGGAAATTCTTATACTCTCCAATTAGAGTGGGATTTTAGTCTCGTCCTCTCTTTCTCTAAACCTCCCTCTCTATTCCTAATGCTTTTATAGCATACAAAGGGGAAATAAATGAGGGGAACATGCAGAACCCATAGGGGTTCTACACTGACCTCATGGATTACATGAAACTATGGATTCTGGATATCAGGGCTAGTGACAGGAAGTAACTTCATCTGACTCCGATGCTGAGTGCTCAGAGGGATCCATGTAGGAGAGGAGAAATGGCCACTGCACACTCAGGTCTGAGGGGGCAGTAAGAACTGGAAACAGGGGTGATTTCTTTTTGTCTTTAATGCCAGTTGATCCATATTACTGAAAACACAGGTGTATTTTCTTTCAAATAAGTTTATGACATTACTAACATCAAGAAACCAAAAACAGAACAGATATGCTAACTAACAAATAGTTGAAGTTATATTATTTTTGTATCACAGGATACATTATTGCATTCATTTATAAAGCCCTTTCAAGTATAATACTTTTGCTTTTAGGAATTTGATCAGATATTCCCACAAAATAATCTTGACTTTTCTTCTTTTTTAATGAGAGGGGGAAAGAAACTCTTGGGATTACAATGATATCAGGTCTCACAAGAACCGCTCTTGCTCTTAGATTTGAGCTTTTCAGCAAGGACATGGAACACAATACACTGTAATGGGTTATTGAATCAGCTGTTATGCCAACAGGAGCTCATTTGTTTCTCAGACAATTAACACAATTCAAAATTATCTCCACATCTGTCATTACTTGCTAAGCATAGCAACTTGCCATTAAGTTCTCCACCACCACTTAGGAATTAATTCACTAGAAGCAAAACTCCAGGAGAAGGTAAGAGGTCTTCTGTCCTTCCCAGATGTATAGTAAGTTGCCACTTCAACAGTGACAGGCCAGGAGCCCTCTTTAACTGGAGTGTGAGATAGAGAGAAAGAGAGAGACAGAAGCAATCTGTGAACCCTCATGGACTGATGATCTGGACATACATCTATTGTAACATTTACCACATTTCTGCAGTTGTTTACCTACATGTACAACTCACACATTGGACAGCAGGATCCTGGAAGGCAGGCACCACGTGTGGTTGCGCTCTGTGCTAGAGTAGAGGCATCATAAATAAATGGCACGAACACACTCACTTCTATTAATAGCTTTTAACCTCCTTCTAAATGTTGTGCATACAAAGAACAGAAAAGACAGATTTGTATTTTGCTTCTTCCCTGTCCCTGGTTTATCTTCCTGTGGAGATGCTGATGAGGATCAAAATGGCCAAAGGAGGAAGCAGCATCAGTAGGCAGAAGCAGAACTCCCAAAGAGCAGGGGCGTAGAAGTACACCTAAATCCCTCTGCAACACATCCTTATCCAAAACCACAGGCTGGACAAAGAGCAGAAGGCAAGGGAGACATCAGTAGAAAAAGGAAAGGGAACAACTACTATAGTATACAGAATCTGCAAACACAATCCTACTTAATCCTTGGCACACCCCTATGGGAATAAATATTATTATTATAATACATATTCAATCCTATATAATAAAAGGGTTACATGTAAATTGAGCCTAACAGCAGAACGAATGGGAATGACTGGTCACTGTGACACACACTGACCACCAGGGGCCAGATGCTCAATGCAGGAGATGCCCCCTGGTTGTCAGTGCACTCCCACACGAGGAGCTCTGCTCAGCCACAAGCCAGACTGACAGCTGCCAGCACAGCAGTGGTGGCGGGACCCTCTCCCGCCTCCTCAGCAGTGCTAAGGATGTCTGACTGCAGCTTAGGCCTGCTCCCCGCCGGCAAGTGGACATCCCCTGAGGGCTCCCGGGATGCCAGAGGGATGTCTGACTGCCAGCTTAGGCCCAATTGCCTTGCTAGTAAGCCTAAGCCAGCAGGTGAACATCCCCCGAAGGGTCCCAGACTGTGAGAGGGCACAGGCTGGGCTGAGGCACGCCCACCCCCCCCCGCCGCCGCCCGAGTGGACAAAGTTTTGTGCACTGGGCCTCTAGTCTACACTAGTAAAAGAGAAAAATGGTAATTGGCGTACGATGATACCCTTTTCATTGGCTAATCAGGGATATATGCAAATTAACTGCCAACAAGATGGCGGTTAATTTGCATATGTAGGCACAATGCAGGGAGGCGAAAGGGAAAGCAGGAAGAAGCCCCCTGCCACTGACAGTGATCGGAAACCCAGTGGGGAGCTAAGAGCTGGGGGGCAGGGCAAAGGCGGCCCTGGGGCCGCCTTTGCCCTGCCCCCCAGCCATGATCGGAGAATCAGGTACCTTTTCCGCCCTGGCCAGTGATAGCAGGAAGTAGGGGTGGAGCCAGCGATGGGAGCTGGACACGGTCGAAGCTGGCAGTCCCGGGAGCTAGGGGTCCTTTGCCTGGGCCTAAAGCGGAGCCCACGATCACGGGGCCGCTGCAGCTGCGGGTCCCCGCTGCCCGAGCCGGACGCCTCAGCCAGAGGCGTTAGGCCTGGGCAGAGGTGGAGCCTGCAACCGCGGGGAGCTGGGGGTCCCCTGCCCAGGCCTGACACCTCTGCCGGAGGAGTCAGGCCTGGTCAAGGGGCCGATCCGGTGATTGGTGATCGGAGGATAATGAGGGTCGACTCCTCTGGCCAAGGCATCAGGCCTGGGCGGGGGGCGGAGCCGGGGATTGGGGGGATATGATGGTCCCCTTGCCCAGGCCTGAAGCCTGGGTCAGAGGCGTCAGGCTTGGGCGGGGGGTGGAGCAAGCGATCAGAGGGAGATGGGGGTCCCCTGCCCAGGCATGATTCCTGGGCCAGAGGCCTCAGGCCTGGGCGGGGGCCAGAGCCAGTGATCGGGGGGAGATGGGGGCCCCCTGTCCAAGCCTGACACCTCTGGCTGAGGCATCAGGCCTGGGCAAGGGGCAGAGCCAGCAATCGGAGGGGCTGGGGGCAGAACCAGTGATGGGGGGAAATGAGGGTCCCCTGCCCAGGCCTGACACCTCTGTCAGAGGCGTCAGGCCTGGGCAAGGGGCCGATCCTGCAATTGGAGGGTGATGGGGGTCAACGCCTGAGGGCTCCCAGTATGTGAGAGGGGGCAGGCGGGGCTGAGGGACACTCCCCCCCCCCCCACACACACACCCAGTGCACGAATTTCGTGCACTGGGCCCCTAGTAGTATAATAATATAAAATAGAAAATTATCTCCATTTTATAGATTTAAAAAATCAGAGGTTAAATCATTTTGTCCATGGGGACACACTATTAAATGATGAAGCCAGGACTCAAACCCAAGTCTGCCTGTCTGCAAAGCCCCATATCTCCATTAATCCAAGGTGCCTTTCTGGAAGCTATTAAGTAGAAATTTATTGGACTTGTGGATAGATCATCAATTGGTCAGGTTTGATTGGCTACACTTGGCTGGGTCCTTGAGCTCAACAGTCAGGAGGTTCAGGTGTTAGAAAGGGCAGAGCTGTTGTGGCCTGGGCATTCAGTCACTAGGACCCAAAGGGTCACTCTTTGCTGAGGTTATGGCTGATATGTTTTCAATGATCCAGCACGCAATAAGTGAACTATAATTAATCTACACTAATAAAAGAGAAACATGGTAATTGGCGTATGACCGCTGCCCTTCTCATTGGCTAATCCCCCTGTCACTCACAGAGTAGGGCCAAGATATGCAAATTAACTGGCAGCCAAGATGGCGGCCGGCAGCCAGGCAGCTGATGCGAGCAGGGAGGCTTGCTTGCTTCAGTGACGAACTCCAACGTTCCCCGCCTGACTTGCCAGCCTCTCAGCTGCAACTCTCAGCAACTATGTTGCGAATATAGAAGCTAAAAAAAACCCAGAAACTTGCTTTACTCAGTGGGGCTTCAGCCAGCCAGACTGCAACATTGTATCAAATACAGACGGTAAACAAAGGTCAGAAACCTGTTTTCAGCAGCTGAGGCCTCAGAGCTAAAGCTGGCCCAGAATAAAAAAAAAAAGAAAGAAAAAAAGGAGCGGTTGGGAGCTTCAGTCTCAGCCTGAAAACAGCCCTCAGCCCCTCTCCCAGACTGGCCAGGCACCCCAGTGGGGACCCCCACCCTGATCCAGGACACCCTTCAGGGCAAACCAGCCAGCCTCACCCGTGCACTAGACCTCTATCCTATGTAGGAAAAGGGTAATATGCCTCCTAGCACCGGGATCAGCGGAGCTGAGAGGCCTCCCGGCATCGGGATCAGCGTGACAGGGGGCAGCGCCCAAACCCCCTGATTTCCCTGCGGCTCTGTGTGTGACAGGGGGCGGGGCCCCAACCCCCCCGCCCCCCCATGGGCCCTGCTCTGTGTGTGATGGGGTAGAGCCATAACCTCCCCATTGGCCCTGCCCTGAGTGTGACAGTGGCGGTGCCCCAACCCCCTGATCAGCCCTGCTCTGTGGGTGATAGAGGGCAGCGCCCCAACCCCCCCCCACCCCTCCCACAGGCCCTGCTCTGTGTGTGATGGGGTAGAGTCATAACCTCCCCATCTGCCCTGCCCTGAGTGTGACAGGGGGCGGTGCCCCAACTCCCCTATAGGCCCTACTCTGTGAGTGACTGGGGGGAGCTCCTCAACCCCCTGATGGGCCTTGCTCTGTGCATGACAGGGTATGGAGCCCCAATCCCCCTGATGGGCCATGCTCTGTGCGTGACAGGGGGTGGCGCCGCAACTTCCCCATCGACCCTGCCTTGAGTGTGACAGGGGGCGGTGCCCCAACCCCCCAATTGGCCCTACCCTGAGCGTGACTGAGGGTGGCATCGCAACCTCCCAATCTGCCCTGCTCTGTGCATGACAGGGGAAGGCACCCCAACTCCCCAATCGGCCCTGCTCTGAGCCCGACCAGTGGCTGCATCTAGGGATTGGGCCTGCCCTCTGCCACCCGGGAGCAGGCCTAAGCCAGCAGGTCATTATCTCCCGAGGGGTCCCAGACTGCGAGAGGGCACAGGCCGGTCTGAGGGACACCCCCCGCTTCCCCCAAGTGCACAAATTTTTGTGCACCGGGCCTCTAGTTTTATATAATACACAAAGTTCCTATTATTCGTTTCTGTACTGAAAAAATGTATTAGATGCTCTACCAGGCCTCATATAATTTACATCTGTTGTTTACATGTCAATGGTCAACAATAAAACTTGCAAAGAATTTACTTCCACCTCTTTCTTTCAACCAGGGCTTTGGCTCTATTTGAGATGTCAAGTGGGACCAGGTTGAAGCCTGAGATTTTCTTCTTACACAGCCCATCCTTTCTCAAAATTTGGCAGCAGAAGACGTCCTCAGAGGGTTTGAAGCCAGGAACTGGAGGCCTGCCTATTCCTGGTTTGTCTAATGTGAAGAACAAAAACCCCAAACACTACCTAACAGAGGAAATGGGATCCATGGGAAATCAGGTGACTCCTGGAAGTGGCCTGCCTGGAGCTTACAACCACACCTCCTCCTACAAGAAGTCTCTCCTAACAATCACATGAAGGGCATCAGTTCTTTCAAACATTTTTAAACATGACCAGTGGGAGGTAGCTAGGACACTGGTTTTGATTCAACATAAGACCAAACTTTCAAAAAATTATTGTTGATTGGGGAAGGAACTGAATTGGAAGAGATTCAAGATTTAACCCTAGTAACTTCTAAGGTCAAAGTTATGTTTCCATGGTTTTATATTTTTAAATGTAACCAGTTGGCTTACAGAGCCTAAGGGTATGGGACATGGAAGAGCTACTTGCTAGAGGAACTTTCAAGCCTGGAGGGCTACGGCCCAGTGGTTCTCTTGGTGTAGAATCCTATGAAGTCTGCCATGATCATGAGTGCCAGGATGAAGATTGGCAGAGGATCAGAACACAAATAGTCTTCAAAGGGAACAGCTTATGAGAAATGGAGAGAATATTAGAGGTCAGTGGAGAATTGGTTGCCAGGGGCCTAGTCCTGAATCTATAAATCAGAAAGTAAGAGACAAGGCCATCGCACCTCTACTCCCCACCAACAAAACAAATCTCTAATGGGAGAATCACAGATTATGAATCACCAAAGCCAGAGCCCAGGCAAACACAAAATCAAAGACCTGGGGAAGTTAGGAGTGGGCAGTCAGACTGGTGAATGTAAGGCTGAACATCCTGGGCACTGGACTCACAGGCCTACAGGCTCGGCCCCAGTTTCAAGAAGTAGACCCACTCAAGACCAGAGATAGTGGCCACTTACACCCAACTTTACTGAGGGTCAGTCCTACTGAGTAGCTGCCTACAAAGGTGCCCATAACTTGAACAGGCTCTCCTCCCTAACTGCAGTATCTCCCAGTTCTGCTATTCAATGCAGAATAAAAAAGAGTATGTTTAAAAAAGAATGGTATCTGTAATTTACCATTTGGAGATGACTACCTGTTAGTATTTTGAGAGGGTTTTTTCTAGGCATAAATAAATATATACTTTATAAAGTAAGTTCATAATACATAAACTGCAATGGTACATACTCTTTTGACATTGTGTATGACAATTTTGTAGATATTTTCAGAGTGTAAATGCTAGCTTTCCCAGCACTTGGTCTCTCTGCCTTCTCTTGATTTAATACGACACTATGGCATTCATTCTATTTAACCTCCAGAAACTGTAAGATGCTTTAGAAAAGGCACAGGCTTCTGGATCTGACAAACCTGGCACTTGAAATCTGTTGCTGCCATTTAATCAACTGTGTAACTGTAGATTGATTTCTTAAATGCTTTGAAATGTAAACTCAATTTGTTCATCTGTAAAATGGGAATCATAATAACTCCCTGGAAGGGCTGAGGATTGGGATCAATGAGGATTCAGGGGAAGTATTAGATGAGAATCTCCGAGATGTTCAATAAATGTTCATCTCTGCCTCTTTCCTCTTTCTGGGTCCCCTTGGACTACACCATGTCCTTTAAGAAGCCAGGTTCTCTCTCTGACAGGGTGTGACACTTCAAAAATAGAATATATTTTCAATGATGGCTATGTGATTTATGTAAAATAAACCACTTTCTGCCAACTAAGTAAACAAAGAGCATGTGCTCATTCCTGTTCTAATTTAATCTGCCTGAGTGCCAGGAGGTCTTTGCAAAGTAAATGTTGTTGTCACTCTGACCTTGGGGCTGCATTCCCATTGAATTTGTCTCACTTCATCCTTTGGATGTTATGCCAACACCTCCCTAATAGGTTGAAAGCACTTTGTTGAGAACAGACATTAGTGAGATCTATAACCTGTAAATACATGTCTACCATGGATGATTGGAGAGTGGGATGTTCTGGGTTACTAGCTGTTCTGCTGAATAAAGAATAAGCACATCTGCCTGAATTACCAATTTTCAAACAATAGAACCCATCAAAAAGCATGACCAGGACTGAAACTGAATCCAGGGAGATACTTGGTGATGTGGGAGGCTCCTCGGAGGCTGGCAGGGGGATGGGGCTCCCCAGAGAAGAGCAACAAGGAATGAGCAGAGCTGTGTTCTCTTGCTCTAGAAAAAATTTTCTTGATTCTGATGTATTTACTAGTACTTGTTTCTTTCTTTAGAGAAAATGTTTTTTCTAGGCTTTCCTCCATTGAAATTTAAAAAAAATATTTACATATGATGCTGCCAATTCAGTGGAAAACAACTGCACATACAGTCAGACCTTGCAACCCTCTGGCTCCTAGTGGGTAGATCCCAATGTTCAGGAACTAAATGCTGCCTTGTTATCCAGATATAGTTTATTTTCTTTAGAGATAATTTTTTTCTTTTTAATTTTAAAGCAAATGTGTATTTATTATAAAATATTTAGAAAATATAGCCAGCAGGAACAAACAAATAAACAAAAAGAATGGTATCTATAATTTACCATTTGGAGATGACTACCTGTTAGTATTTTGAGAGGATTTTTTCTAGGCATAAATAAATATATACTTTATAAAATAAGTTCATAATACATAAACTGCAACGGTACATACTCTCTTGACTACTCGACAATGTGTCATAATCATCTTTCTGTGTTAATATTCTTCCTCAACATAACGTTTTAATGACTGCAAATAATAAACCATAGTTCATTCTGAAATCTAGCAACACTCATAAACAACACTATTATTTGGGAAAAAAAGAGAATACTTTATGGCTAAATCTTTTCTTACATCCAAGTTTATTTCCACTGGATTAATTCTTGGGAGTGGAATTGAAGGACTGAAGCCTTTTTTAAAAAAAACATATATACTGTCAAACTGTTCTCCAAAGATTTAAACTAAAGTATACATTCTGCTGGCAGGATCCTGCTATTATGAGTCTGTCTTGAGAAAACTGAAATTCTTGGTGTTGAGGATTGTGTCATTCATCTTTATATCCAACTTCTTGATGTTTCTGGACATAAATCACTGAAATATTTGTTGAATAAATTAATGAATCTTTCATTGTTTAAATCAGCAGTTCTCAACCTGTGGGTCACGACCTCTTTGGCGGTCGAACGACCCTTTCACAGGGGTCACCTATGACCATCCTGCATATCAGACATTTACATTACGATTCATAACAGTAGCAACATTACAGTTATGAAGTAGGAATGAAAATAATTTTATGGTTGGGTCACAACATGAAGAACTGTATTTAAAGGGCCAGAAGATTGAGGACCACTGGTTTAAATGAATATGCAATAGAAGGCAGGCTTGTATAAATGTCTTTGGAGATCAGCTTTCTCTTACAAAATGAGGATTTGTGTTATACACTCTCTAACATTCTATGATTTTACATCTCTTGTTGAAAAGCAGTGACCTCGACGGCCCAGAGGAGATTACCCATATATACAATACATAATCATAGTGCTGGGACTTGCAATCACGTATCACATGTAAGCCTGTTATAATTGCAAAGAAATATGCACAGACGTGCAAACTACTCAGTGAGAGTAAGGCTAGATGACATGATGGGAGGGGGGTTCTGAAAGATGATGCTCAGCTAAACACAGATGACCTGGCTTCTATCTGAATAAAAAGCCCCTTTCCTACTCAGGATTTCATGTCGTATTTGTACCTGAAAAACAGAAGGTAGAATTATCTTGATATTTTGCTTCCTTACGTAATCTTATCCAGGACAAGCAAGCTTATCCCATTAGACTTTAGGAACATTTCAGTCACTTTTAAATCGCCTAGGATGAAATTGTTGCTGTTGACTTTCAGGATCTGTGTGGGAGGCAGCGTGGAGGAAGATGGGATTCCAGCAGAGATAAAGCATAGAGAGCCACATCAAGGGAACACGGAATGGTGGTTCATCACCTGTTGGCAGTTTTCCTATCCGTCTCTCCCAACCTGTGCTTCTCTCTACCTCATCCCCACAGTTCTCCACAGAGGGTCATCCACTGAGAAGCAGAAGTCCTGACTCATTCTCCTCTCTGCTGTAGTTCCTGAAAAGGCTCTCGTGGACCCCTGGGTATGGTCAGCTTTCAGACCACAGCTTCCTCCTGACTGCTTCCACTCTGCTGCTCTGGGTGGAGCCCAGGAGATCCAGCCTCTATAACACTATAGATCATTTAGTCTCAAAGTTGTAGCCACCTCACTCTTCTGGTTTAAGATCTGCCCTGTTCTGGGGGAGGGGGCACTTTTAGAGCAATGCCAACCACTATTGCTCTTGGAGAATTTCTTCCACACTCTGAGGTCATGGTTCTGGAGGAGGCACACATTTCTCCCATTCCTCTATCAGATGACAGATCCAAAAGTCAACCTTGCTTAGCCACTAAATATATCTGAATCCACACCCACCCTTAAAACTTCATCTTCCCAAGATTATTCTCTTCACTTGAGTTCCAAATGAGTCCTTCCCCAATATAGGGAGCATAGAAATCACTTGGAGACCTTGTTAAAGATATAGTCCCAGGCCCACTGGGCTGAATGCAAAACCCCAAAGGTAAAAGTCAGGAATCTATAATTTAACAAGCTCCCTGGCAATCCACTTCTTTTTGGTAAAGTATCTCATGTTGAAAAGGGGGGAAAGAGTTATATAGTGTATATCCCAGGTGATCTTATGAAACCAACCAAGCTCTAGTCTGCAGAACAGCATTTGGGATCCGTTGTTTTGGATTTCCATACGTGTCTGCCTCTTTAGTATCCTTTTAAGAAATTGAGATAGAATTGACATATAACACATAATGATTAGATATTTGTGTATATTGTAAAATGATCAGCCTAATAAATCTACTTAACATCCATCATATCACATATTTAAAATTTTTTTATTGTGATAAAAACCTTTAAGATCTACTTTCCTGGCAACTTTCAAATATGCAGTATAGTACTATTGACTATAATCACCATGCTGTATGTTACAGCCAGAGGATTTATTTTACAACTGGGAGCCTTTATCTTTTGACTACCTTTGCCATTTTTGCCCATCCCTACCCTAACCTCCCAGCTCTGGCAACCACCAATCTGTTCCCTGTACCTATGAGTTCAATTTTTTCCTAGATTCCACATATAAGTGAGATTATACAGTATTATCTTTCTCTGTCTGACTTATTTCACTTAGCATTATATCCTCAAGATCCATATATATTGTCACAAATGACAAGGTTTCCTTCTTTTTGTTGCTGAATAATATTTTGTTGTGTATATACACCATATTTTCTTTGTTGTTGTTTTTGTTAATCCTCACCCGAGGGTATTTTTTCATTGATTTTTAAAGAAAGTGAAATAGAAGGGAGGGAGAGAGGGAGACATTGATGTGAGAGAGACACATCAATTAGTTGCCTCCTATATATGCCCTGACCCAGCCAAGGATTGAACCTTGACTGGGAATCGAACCCGTAACCCTTCAATGTTTTTACTACTGAGCCACACCAGCCAAGGTTACACCACATCTTCTTTATCCATTCATCTACTGACAGGTTGCTTGTGTCTTCACTGTTGTAAAAACTGCTTCAATAAACATGATAATACAGGTATCTTTTCAAGATCATAATTTAAATTCTTTTGGATATATACCCAGAAGTGGAATTGCTGGATCGCATGGTACTTCTATTTTTAATTTCTTGAGGAATTACACTGTTTTATGAAATAGCTGAACCAATTTACATTCCCACCAACAGTACACAAGGGTTCCCTTTTCTTTATATCCGCACCAATACTTGTTATTATTATTGTTTCTATAATAGCCATACTAACAGGTATGAGATGATAATCTCATTGTGGTTTTGAATTGCATTTCCTTTGCTCATTTTAAATTGGATTATGTTGGTTTTTTGCTACTAAGCTGTAGAAGGTCCTTAGATGTTCTGGGTTTTTACCTCTTATTGAATAATACATGGTTTGAAAATATTTTATTTTATTCCATTCCATTAGCTGTCTTTTCATTCTGTTGACTGTTTCCTGTGCCGTGCAGAAGCTTTTAAATTTTCAGGTAGTTCCACTTGTCTGTTTTTGCTGTTAGAGGTAGCCCTCATTTCCCTTCTGTGCATTGCTATTAATACTCAATGTTATTAAATAAAAGGGATTATTTTACTAAAAGGAACCTGAGAAAGAGAAGGCATTTGACCATATTAGGACATAGCTTCAAAAGGGAAGGATGATGAAGAAAGAGAGTGAAGGAATCTAATCCGCTGAAGGTCTGAGATCCTGAGAAAAAATGGGCAGATTCAGCCTCCCGTGCCCTTTACTCCACATGCCTTGCCATCCATCGCCCTCACCTGCATGATTCCTTCACGCTAAGGACCAAAAGAATGAGTTATATTATGCGTTTCTTGTGCGGTTTACTTAAAGTACACCATTCTTCTTTACTTATCAGCAAGTTGGAGAACATGGGCATGGTTTTAAAAGTCCGGAGTAAGGGTTGAAGTGGGGAGAAGGAACAAAGAAATTATGCCATTGAGACATTTAAAGGAAACCAAGGCATGCTGTTTATGCCCTTGGGTAGCTACCAAGATCTGGGGTGGAGGGTCTAGGTGGCAGAGAGCCTTGCAAAATTGCAAGAGTTTGAAAGACACATAACAACATATAAAACCCTAATTCTCAGCATTAAAAAGAATCTTGGGAGTCGTAGATGACAACATTCTTTATCGCAACAGAAACACTAAGTGGTCACCTGTTGTACGAGTTCCCTGCCTGGAGCTGTCCCAGAATCAAGAGAAAGAAAAGGCGTGAAACCAAGATGGAGAAGGTTTTCTTCGTCCTTATAAGGGGCTCCTGCCTGAGTGGGAAAATGAGCAGGGGAGGAACTTAAGATGAAAATGCATGTCCTAAAGTTGTGATATTTAGTGAAGTGACATTAAACAAGCTCCGAGGCCATTTCCAAGTGGTTTCTGTGGGCACTTGTGTTGCTCAGGAAGGCCACGTTTAAGGTGGAAAAAAGAGACTCTCTCTTAATTAAAATCTGAGAGTGCTTATAATAGATAGTTCATGAAAGGACTGTTTTGTTTTTTCATTGGTATACATTTTTCTTTGGTACAAAGAATTTGTTTTTTACCTTAAAGAGTGTACTGAAGAAAAGTATTTGGCCAGAATAAGTGGAAGGTGTGGTTATGAAAAATACATTAATGATTGTTTCTAGAGTAAAATTGGCCACCTTTGCCTTTTCAGGCAGACCTGTGCTTTTTCAAAAAAAAATATATTTTTATTGATTTTAGAGAGGAAGGGAGAGGGAGAGAGAGAGATAGAAACATCAATGATGAGAGGGAATCATTGATTGGCTGCCTCCTGCATGCCCCCTACTGGGGTTTGAGCCTGCAACCCAGGTATGTGCCCTTGACTGGAATTGAACCCGTGACCCTTCAGTCTGCAGGCCAATGCTCAATTCCCTGAGCCAAACTGGCTAGGGCAGAGACCTGCGCTTTTAGCACACTGACTTACTCACAATTATTCTTTAGTCTAATGAGTTTACCAAATACCTCTTTGTCAAAAATCATTCATGGTTCAATACTTGTAAGATGCAGAAAATGGAAATTTTTCCACAAATTAGTATCTAATTAGTAAACACCGATATACTCCTTCTTTCATAGTCTCTCACCTGCTTCTCCTTGCTGGTTGTCAGCTGACTTCTATGGCCTCCAATAAGTTTCCATCCAGGACTCTGGATGTGTTATTGCTTCTCAGTCCTTGGCTATTATATTACTTACTAGGGGTCCAGTGCATGAAATTCATGCACTGGGGGGGGGGGAGGGAGGTGGTCCCTCAGCCCAGCCTGCCCTCTCTCACATACTGGGAGCCCTCAGGGGATGTCCTACTGACGGCTTAGGCCTGCTCCCTGCTCCCCTTGGGGAGCGGGCCTAAGCCACAGTCTGGCCTCCCTTTGTGGGAGGCAACCAGGCTGATCAGGGGAAGGCACCAACCCTATCACCCCACTGCTGCAGCCACTTCCAGTCACCGCAGCCACCAAGGTGTTTTCATCAACACGGACTCCAGTCCCTTCACCATGAAAAAATGACAACTTTCTTTAGGCACTTTCAAGATGTGCCTTTCATAGGATATGACATTTGTGTCTTTCATAGGATATGACATTTCTTTATTATTTTTTTTATCCTCACCTGAGGATATGTTTCCATTAATTTTTAGAGACTGTGGAAGAGAAAGGGAAAGACAGAGAGAAACATCAAAGTGAGAGGAACACTTTGATTGATTGCCTCCTGCATGAGACCTGACCTGGGCCCTGACCAGAGAGGAGCCTGCAACCTAGGTACATGCCCTTGGTCAGAATTGAACCCAGACCCTGCGGTAGGCAGGCCAAGACGTTATCCACTGAGCCCAACCGGCTAGGGCAGGATATGACATTTCTTAGCCCTCCAGCAGTGGACCTTCAATTTTTTTGCCAGAAGTGTGGTGAAAAACCCTAGATCACCTTTTTGGATTCTTATTACCCAAGTTACTAAGAATAATACCAGTGGCATACAAGGAGTTTAGCCAATGAGTGGTCAGAAAAGGTGTTTCCTCTGTAGTTCACACCGATCTCTGGCCCGGCCCCCCGCCCAGGCCTGATGCCTCTGGCTGAGGCTTTAGGCTTGGGCAGGGCCCTCCCGCCCCCACAGCTCCAATGGCCGGCTCTGCCCCTGCCCACAGGCCCCCTGGCTCAGGCCCTTCCTACACTGCTCAAGGCCCACATGGGGTCTACCTTGGAGTGACCTGGGTGCTGATGATGTTCCCAGGACCCAGGCCGCTGGGCATCTGTGTATGCAAGTTAACCGCCATCTTTGTTGGGTTAATTTGCATAGTCATCCGATTGGCTGGTGAGCGTAACAGAGTGACACCAATTTGCATGTTTCTCTTTTATTAGTGTAGATAAGGGTGGAGTGGGCTCTGCTATCTTCAACACACAACTTTCAAGGTTGCCCTAACCATCAAGTTTAGTTGGCAGATATGTGGGAAGATTGTATGGGCCTAGCTTGAAATGGAAAACACCATTTATTTCCATGCTCCACTGTCCAGCCATAAGGCCACACCTTGCTGCAAGAGAGGTTAGGAAATGCAGCCTAGCTGTGAGCTCAAGAAGAAAAGAAAATGGATTTGGTGGACAATAGCTAGATACTGCCACATTACTCCCTCTAGTTTTCAGATTACCTTCCCCTCGATTTTTACTTTCCGCCCCCCATCTTGATTTAATTCAGCAAAACTCTGTTATTTAAAACAACTTCTGGTAAATTAATCCTGATTCTGGATGATAACTTTCAATTCCTGAACTCATCTTTATCAACTGCCACATGCTACATAAGATAATTGTGCAAACACCTCAGCCCTCAGAGCACAACTCCAGAGGAATGGATGGGTCATTCCCCGAGCATTAGGGGATGTAAGCAAATGGAAAGCTTAAGTGAGGTGTGAGAGGACAGGATGTTCAGGGCCTGTGTTTGGGTTGTCAGCCCATGTTTGCTTGCTTTGTAATCCTAGTTCAAAATAAGATTGTTGTCAGTAATTTTTACCAAGGAATTCTGAGTTATTTACCTTAATCTGTCAGCAATGAGAGGAGAAAACTCCTGCTCCTTACATTTAGTCAACCAGAGTCACTTGGATTTTTACCGAGATGGTCTTAATGTGCATCAATCATTCAGCACCATTTAGACATCTCCCTGCCTAATTCAAATTCAGAAAGATTCTTAAGCTAAGAGTGAGATTTTGCAAAGCCATTCTTCACTTGAACAATCCCCTTCTCCCCAACTGGACTGTGGGATTTCTCTGTAGTGATTCTAGTGATATTTAGGGCCAGGTAATGCTTTGCTGTGGGGAAGGAAACTGTCCCAGGCATTGTAGAATATGTAGCAGCATCCCAGGCTTCTCCTCACTGGAGGTCAGTCAATAGCACCCCTCTCCCAAGTCGTGGCAGTGAATAATGTCTCTACACATGCTCAAGTTTTCTGCTGGGGAGAGAGAAATTGTCCCCAGCTAAAAACCACTGAGTTGGAGAGAGGTCCAGCTTGATCTTGTTAGAATAAGAAATTCCATAAATGTATATTTCCCTACTCTATTGCAAAAGTAAGTACCAATTAATAGGCCCCAGGGTAGAGCATGCCCTTAACACATAAACACCTGTGAACTGATTTTTTTAAATTGGTTGGTTAATAATTTGTTTAAATTTCAACAAAATTAAAGAACTTAAATGTGTAGATGAGCTGATCATGAAAGAAATGGCAGCACAAGGTAGGAAATATAAGCTTATAAGAAGTCAGGAATAAGAGAACGGATATGCAGTATAAGCACCTCATGTTCACCAAGTCTGTTGTTCTAATGAAAACATGCATCATTTCACTTGATGCCTTTCCAAGTATATTGCAAACAATCAATAAATATTCTCAACTATAGTAACATCAATTACTAAATATAATATCCCAATATTTCAGATAAAGAAACTGAGGCTCAGAATGGTTAATATCTCCAAGGTTAGAGCTGTGATTCAAACTCAGGTCTGCCTTACTTTCAAACCCATGCTCTTTTCTCTTTTTCCATTTGGAGAGAAAGAGGAAGAGAGAGGTGGGGGGCTGGGAGAGATTTGTTGTTCCACTTATGTATGCATTCATTGGTTGATTCTTGTATGTGCCCTGACCAGAGATTGAAACTGCAACCTTGGCATATCAGGACAATGCTCTAACCAACTGAGCTATCTGGCTAGAGCTCAAACTCTTTTTATAATACCTCTCATCTCTGAATGTCTCTGAAGCCTTCATTACTTTCTCAGTGTGAACAAAAGTCATCTTGGAAAGAACTTTATATATGGATCAGCAATTCAGCTGCAAGAGAAAGCCCTGAGTGTGTCAGGGCCCATCAAAGACACTGCATGCTTGCATTAAACCACTCAAGAATTTTCTCAAGAGGATATTTGGAGTCTAAGTTACAAGAAAAAGAGAGCTATTATTGCCAGAAGTATATGGAGGCTATGACCAATATCCTGATGTTATTTCTACATATATGTAAATAGACTCAAATGACTCCCAGGGATTTTTTTTTTTTTTTAAATCAGGGTTAGGCTTTTGTTCTCCCAATGGATCCAGTAATGTAACATGCAAATAAAGATATCATCATCTGTCCATCTCAATTAACTATATTACAGCCACACAGGTACTTAAAATGCCTGGGAATTTAGAAATAGTCACTGACTGCCTTCTCTAATCTAACAATATCCCTTAGAACTATTCTCAATGCTTTCAGACCTATTTCTGGGCTACCTCTTGGTACATGGTGAGTGACAAATGAGTGACAAATAAGCATATCAAAAGAAGTCATACATCATATGTCTGCAGGGAAGTGCAAACTTAAATAATAAGGTGATACTACTACACACCTATTAGAATGACCAAACTCCAGAACATTGACAACACCAAATGCTGGCAAGGATGTAGAGCAACAGAGAGTCTCATTCATTGCTGGTGGGAGTGAAAAATGGTACAGTCACTTAGGAAGACAATTTGGCAGTTTATTAAAAAACTAAACATACTCTTACCATGTGGTTCAGCAATTGAACTCTTTGGTATTTACCCAAAGGAGCTGAAAAATTATGTCCACCCAAAAACCTGCATACACGTATTTATAGCAGCTTTATTCATGACTGCCAAAATTTAGACGCTATCAAGATGTTCATCAGTAGGAAAATGAATAAATTGTGATACAGCCAGATAATGAAATATTATTCAGTGCTAAAAAGAAAGAAGCTATTAAGCAATAAAAAGACATAGAGGAAAAGTAAAAGCATATTACTAAGTGAAAGTCATTCTAAAAAGGTTGAATACAATATGATCCAACTATAAAACATTCTGGAAAAGATTAAACTATGAAGACAGTAAAAAGATCAGTGATAACCAAAGGTTAGGGAAGAAGGAGGGATGAATAGGCAGAGCACAGATTTTTAGGGCAGTGAGAATACTATGTATGATACGATAATGGTCATTATAATTTGATTTATTTTTATTTTTAACTATAAGTTTTTCCAAACCACCAAGAATGAACTGTAATGTAAACAATGGACTTTGGGTAATTATGTTGTGTCAATGTATGTTCATCAACTCTGTACCACCAATGTACCATTCTGGTGAAAAATATTGATAAAGGGAGAGGCTATTACGTGAGGGGTAAGGGATTTATATGAAATCTTTATACCTTCTGCTCAATTCTGCTATGAATCTAGAACTGGTCTAAAAATTGTCTATTGAAAATATTCAATGAAAACAAAACATAAACAAATTGAATCCAGTTATCCTTCAATCCTCATGATAGGTGATATAAGGTCACAGGATGAAGAAAATGTAGTCCTGCCCTTTAAGCAGAAGCTTATCACCTGTTTGGGTAGATGCAACATGTTTATATGGGAAAACTGGGATTTTGCAATATATAAAATAAATATTCTGAGAGTTTTCATTCTTGCTCAACAAATATTCACTCTCCTCTCCCTCCCACTGTGAGTAAAGTAGACTTCCCTGTCCAATTGACCATGGTCTTGGCCACATAACTTGATTTGGCCATGGAATTTGGGTTGTGTGTTTGGCATGCCTCTTTTGCACTCCAGTGGTCTTCCATGAGAACATGCCTCAGGTAACCACAGGCCCTGCAACTGGAGCACCAGAATTAACATACATAGAAGTGACTTGAGCCCAACTTGTCATCTGGAGTTAATCCCAGTTGACCTAAGCATGAATCACAGCTGCCAGCTGAGCTCCACCTAGATCAGTTGAACCACTATTGATTGATCTGCAGATTATTGGACATAAGAATACATGCTTACTATTTCAGCTATTGATTATTGCAGTGGTTTATTACACAGCAATTATATATTATCACAAATTTTATATATCACAAAATATATATATTAGAGGCCCAGTGCACAAAATTCATGCACAGGTCGGGGTGTCCCCCAGCTCTGCTACACCTCTCGCAATCCAGGACCACTGGCTTCTAACTGCTCGCCTGCCTGCCTGCCTGATCACCCCTAACCACCTCTGCCTCATCGCCCCTAACCACTTTCCTGCCTGCCTGATTGCCCCTAACCATTCTGCCTGCTTGCCTGATCACCCCCAACTGCTCGCCTGCCTGCCTGATCGCCCCTAACTGCCACTGTCTCAGCCTCTGCCGCCTGGGCTTCATCCAGAAGATTGTTCGGCTGTCCAGTCTAATTAGCATATTATGCTTTTATTATTATAGGTATGTGTGTGTATTTGTATAATCAAAATTGGCTTTAAAAGGAAATCAATATTAAAGTGGAAAATGGGGGGAAAGATTTTGAATAGCATAGAAGACAGATCATCCCAGGTGGAAGGAATGGCATCAGCAAAGATATGTAGTTGGAAATGGTGAGGTGCTTTGGCGGTCCAGTAAACAAACCATTTTGGTTGAAGCAGGAGATTTTGGCATTTTTCTTGCTTGGGCATGAACTGCAAAGGTAAGGTGAAATGAGTATGTAAAAGGCTTTGAATGATAACTCAAGGAAATTTAATGTAAATCCTAAGAGAGATGGTTAACAAGACTGAACAGGTAATGCCAAGAAAAAGCTCTTTGCACATATTTTAGAAACAGGAGTTGGAGGCAATTCTTAGAGAGAGTGGTTTCAAAATGGAGAGGAAATAAATCCTTTTACACATAATATTATAGGTTTGGATGAGACAACCTGCTCCACACTCCACCTTTATGTGTTTATTTTAAAAAGGAGGCTCAGTGTAGTTCTAATGAAGACATTCATGAGGCTCAGAAGATGGACATTTGAGTCAAGTTATGGATCAATAGAGGAGGCTGAATTAAACATCCATCTGGAAATTGCCCCAACACTGAACTTGATCGTGATAAAAAGGAGAGCAAGGGGACCCTAGAAGGAGATACCTTGGGGCTGGCTTATCCTTTGAGGTCTCCAGAGCTGCAGGAGCTGCTGTGTGGAAATGATGTGCTCCCTGAGAGAAATCATCCAGAACAGGTCCTGGAGCTAAAATCTTAATCCCTTTTGCAATAAACTCCCTAATCCTATAGCAAAGGGAAGCAGTAAAGTTTGAGGGAGGACAGGGCCGTTTGAGGCAGAATTTCATTAGAAATTTGAAGGGCTGAAGTTTGCAATTGCAAATAACAATCTCAATCTGTCAGTCAGAGGCAGGTAAGAAAGGGCATTTTAAACGGAGTTCTTTCCTGGGGGGAAACTGCTAGAGAAAGAAGAACATGGCCAGATGGCCAGCGCCTAAGGGAACATGGGGTGGGCCTAAAGGAAGTCAAGCAAAGAAGATAAAATAAATTTCACATGCACTGTTTCTTATCGCCATTTCTTCTTTGTATAGTTGCTATGGGAACTGTGTTTCAGAAGCTTTCTAAGGCTGTGTCTATCCAGTGAAAAGTGATCAAGCATTAGGGCTAAAATGATCAATCAATTTAATTCAACTGATTTAATTGATTTATTTCCAACTCATGCTGCCCCCCCACCCTGAGCCAAGTTGAGTATTTGCTTAACTGAACTCAGTGGCATCTTGCACTGTTTGTGTTCTAGAATACACCTTTCCTATGAGGGCCCTGTTCTGGGATTACAAACAGCTCTAGAAGGGCATGGAAAGTAGCTGTGAAGGCAGGAAAGGACTAGTTGAATTGTTACAGAAGACCAGAGAAATACCAAGCATGCTTCCTAGAGAAAGGGGCGGACCCCGTTTATTAACACTATTGAACCTCGGGAATAATTTCCAAATCAGAGTAAAGAAACATGCAGAAAGTTCTCTCTCTCTCTCTCTCTCTCTCTCTCTCTCTCTCTCTCTATATATATATATATATATATAATCTCACTGGGGTCTTTGTCTTGCAGATATGCCCCCTGCCCTGAAGGCCCCCAGGTGTCAGGCCACATCCATGGTCGTCCGGCACCAGCATAACAACCCTCCCCCTCTCCTCCAGGGCAGTGCATTGTTCACAGTTCCATGGCCTCTGCATTTAGATAACAAGTTCTGCAAGATCAGTTTCCTCCTCACAATAACTCATATAACTGGTGTCAGAAATCTAGGCACACTCATAAACTGAGGAGCAGGAAAAAGCCAAGCATCAGAGGACAGGTAGCCAAGCAGAAAAGAACCAAGAGAGAATAGTTGCCCAAGGCAAGGCAGAATGGAGAGAGAGCTGGAGGCAGCAGCACCCAGAGACCTGGGTACTAGACCATGCTATCCAAGTCACAGACTACTTATCAAGCCTCAGCCTAAGTTGTTACCAAATGAGGACTAAGCCCAACATCCCCTGCTGCCACTTTTATTCCAACCCTGACTTGACATTAGGTTACGCTTCTGGACAGGTGATCCAGTCACTTATTCTCATTTCCATCAGATTCCTCTTTCCATAACTCTGTGCTGCTCTAGATATCCTCAGCCACACGCTCTATTGTTACTGCAGGAGATCGGATTCTTTCCTGATCTCTCAGCATATTCATTTCAAGGATACATGCATAGGAGGGTTTGCAGTGTAGTGGCAAGATTTAGTGGAGCGGAAACAAAGGACTGTACCAGGTATACCATGCCCGATGTCTAATCCATGCCAAGTGGCTCAGCTCTGTCTCCCTATATATGAAATCCAGCCGCTGGGGCCACAGACCTGCACTTGTTCCCACCAAGCCCAGAAGGAGAGCCAGAACCCAGAGCTGCAGTCCCATTAGTCCTGCATCTGAGGCTCCGGTGGTCCAGCACAGCCTCTGTTCCCATCCAGTTTGTGATGGCTGCTCACTTCAGCCTGAGAAGCTGGTGAAGGGAGAGAGCACACACCAGGCATTTGTTCAACTTTGATGATATTTCCTTGAGTTTGGGAAGGGGCAGGCTTTCTTTCAAACTATCCAATCCCTTTCCTGGATCTTCTGGGATTTCATGTCCTCATCTAATCAGGTCTTTTACCAACATTTCCCAGCCTAGACTCCTCTCCTTTTTGGTCACCGTTCAGATGCCTTTTGTGCATGCCTTAAAGTTTTGCACCATCATCTGGCTTCTACTGCCTGTTTTCGTAATGAAGGAATTTCCCCCTTACTGTTTGTCTCTCCCTCCAGGAATCGGGGGCACAGGTAATCTGGAGGAACAGCCATTGTTCCCCAGGGAGACTGGAAAGCCAGGCTTTCCTGACTACTGGGGATTAAGGTCCCTTTGGCAGAGGATTCAGCTGTTTCCTGGGGTGTCTGTGAAGCTGTAGCTTCCTGACTTAATCAGGTTTAGTCAGTTTTGCTCTCTTCTCTTTTGTTAATACCTAACGAGCTGCTTATGCTAACATTCTGCTTCCTACTCAAGAATTCTGGGGCCTTTGTAATCTTGCAAGGGTTAATGGATGGTGGTCTCATTTTCTGTAGCTTCTTCTAGTTCTTAAGGGGGTGTGGTCCTGCTATCTGCCAAAAAGAAGAGAGTCAAGAGGGGAGGGGAGTCTATATGGGGGAGGGGTTTTGTGAAATCCAAGTCAGTCTGTTACTATCCTTGGAAGGTGGCACATGTGGTGTCTAGAGGATTGTGCTGCTGAGCAACTTGGTATCATTGTGGAGACAAATTTGACAAGAAGATTAAAAAGGCATAGTCCAAAAGTGAGAGGAAGAATTATTGCAACTGAACATCTGATGAGAGGTAAGAACCAGGTGATAGAGGGAAAGACCAACTTTACATTGTTTCAGATTAAGTTAGAGGAGGGGTTTCCCTGGACAAAAGTGTGTCACCTGACTGACGCCATCCTGTTTTACCATACGCAATTCCAATTAAGCTAAAGGGAACATTCTAAAATCCCCTTCCTAAAGCAGGTGCTTTCTGTATGAATCTCCTGGCAGGAAAGGCAAAGCAGTTTTAAGTTTGCAGAACTTTGGCCTCTTCAATGCCACCCTTTAAATAATAAAGTTTTACATTCCAGAAGTGGAGCTGACAACCACTCCATACAAGTCAGTGCAGCCAAACCGCTGAGTCTCATTTCAGGAGGTGGCAATGCAAATAGGCCTTCAAAGTTGTGTAAACAAGTAATCAGGTATTTGATAAGGGGTATGCCTATGAAAACAGAAGGAAAAACAATGGTTAATGATAAGAGCAAATTATAAACCAGTTTCTGAGTCTGTAAGGCAAGAAAAATTTTAAATGTAAGGCTGAAAGTTTCTTTTGCTGGAATGAAAGCAAGCAGTAACATCTGATAGATCCTCCTTGTCCCAGAGTTTGAATGTCTCTGGTGATGCCATCAGCTGCTCAGGTAAATTCTGTATGGCCTACACAGCCTCATGAAAACAAAGTTATAGTTTTCAATAATTCCAAATAAAAGGATGGGAGAAAAATTAAACATTGGTTTGGAGGTTTGAAGAAAACCAGAAGAATTCATGATCCAATTCAGTTTATAGGTGAAAAATAAAACTTTGAAGACAATTAACTAGAGTCTAATATCCATAACTGTGTATTATAGATTCTACTGAAACACAATTTCTCCTAAAATCACCCTCATTTTTATCAAGGCAAATTAAGAACAATTTATTTACTGTATTAAGTCCAGTTTCAATTTGGCCTGATTATTTGCATAAATACAATAGGAATAGCAACTGATCATATAGTCTCTTAAATCTGCTTTGTTGGAATCTCATAAGGAATCTCCATATGGAGCTTCATTAGTCCCTCAGAGCACTGAAGCCAAGCCACCCAGTTGCCATCAGGCTTCCCCTGCGACACCTGTAGGTTTGGATAAATTCCTCAAGTTCTTGAGGCCCCCCAAAATGTCATGAGGTTCTCTGCCATCCCCCAGGAAAGCAACCTTTGTTCCTTACCTGGAAATACTGCCATGAGCCACGTAAGTAAGCAATATACCAAGCTATTTCAGGCTATTTCTCCAAGGAGCTTTTATTAGCTTCCGACGTCAATCTTAATTCCTTAAAGCTTCCTGGTGACATCCAGAGTCCAGGCATGTCTCTCTCAGGCATGACATTCCAGTCAAATTCTTGATTAATAAAAACCACAATTGGAAACTGGTTTTATGTGTTTTTATTATGAAGAGAACAGATTCTTATTGGGTTTATGCAAACAAACATATTGCTATGAGTCACTTGCTTAATAGTGCCAAATTCTAAAGGGATCAAGTAGGAAGAGAAATAAAAAGTAAAAGGATAATCCTTTTAACAGAGTGGAAAA
Organism: Myotis daubentonii; assembly: GCF_963259705.1. Lineage (NCBI taxonomy): Eukaryota > Metazoa > Chordata > Mammalia > Chiroptera > Vespertilionidae > Myotis > Myotis daubentonii. The sequence continues at coordinate 15,389,572 of NC_081848.1, read as the reverse complement.
GAACCAAGCTCCAACTCTGTATTTGACTGCTAAACATAAGCAATTAGAATTCTTTACATTGGCAAATATATTTCATAACTTCTAGAAACACAGGCTCCTCTATTGGTAAACATACACTTTTAAGACACGTACTTCTAATAAGGTATAAGCCATTCATTAACAGCTTCAAATTTACTTTCTAGCTTCTTTGTAATAAAAAGCCAAAGTAGGTGAGCTTAAAATTGTCCCAGAAATTAATGTTTAACAGCTGAAATAAGTTAAATTGATCTGCTAAGAGGGTTGAGGTTTTTCCCTTTTGATAAGAATTATCTCTCAGAAATTTGCATTTTAAAATGATAGCCCAGATAAGAGTTCTTGAAGAAGACCAAGTATTTGCATCTCAAAGGTACAGGTGTGAAGGGAAGAAATTCAAACTCCTGATGAAATTTGGTTTCATAAAGCCAATTATCTATCAGCCTTTTCCTTGAGAGTTAAGTTTCTTTTACTTGGCAAGTATGCATCCCAAAAGGGGTCTTTTTGAGGCATTGTGGATGGAGGTGGTATCATACAATTCTTTGAGGAGAGAGATATCCTTCTTTGCAAAGGAGATAGTTAATTGGGTAGATTAGGGAGGCATGAGCATCCTTAGTGGTCTCCAATCCAGTCACATGACCAAAACCCAGGATAGTGTTCGGCCCTGTTGCCAGCCCTTGGTGCTGTGTCTTTTGTCCCTATCCCGAGGGAGAAGGCCTTCTCAAAGATTGCAATATTGTCCCAAAATTCACCAAGATTTGCAATTCAATTCAATTGCAAATCTTGCGTGAATTTTGGGACACCCTATAGTTTGTCTGGGTGTGGAGTGTTACCCTGTCTTCTGAGAGCAGGTGTACCAACAATCACAGTGGTGCTCAGGCACTGCTTAGTTGGGTTCACTCCATTTAGGCAGGTGGCCTTACCTCCACATGGGTGATAAGTATGACCTGTTTCCTCAAGTGAGGCATCCCTGCTTGATGGCCTCCAATCTTAGCTAGCCTTGCAGGAGATCCCCCGTCCCCTCATGTCTGTCTAAACAAGGAGCACCTCCCACCTCCACTGCCTTGGGTGGAAAACTCATCCTAGAACTCTGGTCTTTGGTAATTGGGCTAGTGACCTGTTGCCCTGTCTTTCATGTTTCAAGCAACTGTGGTCCTACAAGGGGCCTAGTAGGCAGCCACCTCTGGAAGGAAAGGGGAGGGGGTGTCATTGTTATGTCTTCCTTGAGGTTGTCATGGAAAGATGTTTTAAAAGACAGGGAACTGGGAGGGATCAGAGAAGTTCCCTGGTAACCTACATATATTAGCTAGGCAGACCAGACAGATACTGTACCCCAAGTTCTGGTGGCAAACCCTGTCGGCTTTCTCTAGGAAGATCATGAACCGCTGGGTGCCCCTGGATATAGCAGGAGTTGTGAGAAAAATTAACAAACGTTCCATCCATCCCAGGATTAATTTCCTCTTGTGGAGGTTCCTCTTAAAATCATTATTTTTCCAGTTGATTTAATATAAACCTTCCCATTTCTGTAAGTACTGGGGCTGTCTATTCATTGTGTACCTGCAGGCATATTACTGAGGTTGGAGTCTGGGAGCTTTGGGCCTGGGAGGCACAATTTCCCACCAAAACTACACAGCTTGGGCCTGTGTGGCCCCTGGGCCCAGACAAGCAGCAGCTGCAGAAAGGGCAGGGAGTGTGTCAGGCATAGGCCCCAGGTGAGCACTCCAGCAGCCGGCCCCCATGGCACCAGGCTGCACTGCCAGGGTGGAGGCAGAAAGGAACACAAGAGAAGAGGGAGCTGAGTGAGAGTATGATGGGCACAGGGCTCAGCTGAGCTCAGTGGCGGCCAGTGGCTAGTTGTCCCCTGGGGTGTCTATGAAGCTGTAGCTTCCGGACTTAATCAGGGTTAGCCAATTTTGCTCCTTTCTCTTTTGTTAATGCCTAACTAGCTGCCTGCACTAGCACTATGAGATGGGCAGCTTCAGATAGCCACTTCCTTACTTCCTTTATCAAATGGACTGCCCCGGTGCCTCATTACATATGAGACAGTGATGGGAGCAGACATAGAATGTTGGGGAACCAGCTAGAATTGTAAGAAATATTAATCACTCTCTGTTAACTGTGATTGTTTTGTTCTGATTAAAGAAGGTACATGCTAACCTAGCTGGCAGTAACACACGGGACCTGGGAGCTCGCCTGGAAATGCAGCCCATCCTCCCCATTTGGAGCTGCCTATTATCATGGAAAGGTGAACATCTTTACTGCAGAAACCAGAATTACCAGCCCTTTGAGGATACCCAGTCCTCTGCTTACCTGTTAACTACCCATTTGGCTACCCTTTGGCTACTTCCCCATGTAATCTTTTGCCCTTTTACCCAATATAAGCAGCTGGTTTATGGGGTCCAGAGCAGATTTTTGTGGATGACCTGCTGCTCTCCCATACTCCTATATTGGAATAAATGCTCATAATGATTCAACATTGTCTCTGCTTAATTGGTTCAAATAGTGACGGGCAGCATGGACCCATTGTTTGTCCAGTTACAATAGGACCCTTCAAAAATGTGTGATAATTGGGAAGTTAGGTGAACTACCCTGCCCCAAATTATTCCATGAACATCCCTATTATTTCAATTGTGGAAGACACCTCAGGGGAAAAAAATAAGAGATTATGTGTTGTAACAGGTATTCCTAATGAGTCAGATAGATTAGAGAATTATTTCCATCTTTCAAAAACTGTGCTTGCTGCTCTTTAGAGATTAAAACTGCACTTTGATCTAATAAAAATCTGCTTAATGATAAGTATTGAAAAAATATGATGGTGATGATAAGTAATAACTGATAGACTACTAAAATGTATAAAATGCCTTCACATATGTTACTTCTTTGATTTCCACTTTAACCTAGAGGGTATATTGGATTTTATGGCTGAGATGCTATAACATTAAATTCCCATTCTGGGTTTTCTGATTTGAAACTTTATCCTCTTTTTGCTACATTATCATGGAATCTGATTTCCTAAACCTATATTTTCCCCATTGTTTTAGTTGGTGTTTTTGCAGGAATCATTTTTCTTTCTTCACTTTTTATATTACTACCTGACAAACTATGAATCCAGAGTTGAATTTTGCATGTAAATAATAGATTTCATCCATTTAATAAATTAATAAATATATTATTTAAATTTTTTCTCAGACAGAGAAAGCAAATACTGATCTCACTTATATGTGGAATCTGAAAAACTAAACTCACAGAAACAGTGGTCAAATGTTACAGACTATCAGTGTTGAGATAAGTTCTGGGGATATAATATACAACATGGTGACTATTGTTTATAATATAGGATTATATATTTGAAAGTTGCTTAGATCTTAAAAGTTGTCACCACACACACACAAAAAATGTAACTATATGAGGTGATGGATGTGTTAACTAACCTTATTGTGGGAATCATTTCACAATATATACATGGATCAAATCATCATGTTGCACACCTTAAATTTACACAAGGTTATATGTCAATATGTCTCCATAAAGCTGGAAAAAATAGTTTTTAAGAGGTTGTACCTATGCAAATTTGCTTAAATTTGCATTGAATTTTTTGTCAATAAATATATAAATAAAAAATAAATTGCACTTATGTCTACTGAAGCTTTCTTGTTAATAAAACATCCCTCCCCCATCTTGCACAAATAATTACTATAAAATTCTCTGTTTCTCTGAAAGTACAAGGCCAGATCCACTATTTGAGATCAGACACCCAGGGCACTGTGAGCCAGCTGCACCCAATGATCTCTAATGATGAGCTCTCAGGTCATTATTCAAAATGTGACCAGATTTATAGATTTAGGGTGTCAATTACTTTGATCTGTTCCTAGATTTAGCAATCTAGGAGTGTGCTTGTGTGTGTAAACATGTATATGTGAGGTATGGGTGTACCTGCCAGAGTACTCATGGGAGGGATGGTAAAGAGGTTGGTGGTTTGGACAATGAGGCATTTGAGAAAATATCATCCTGTCTCTCTACTTGTCAGACATGTTAGAATATTCTCATGTTTCCTAGGTTTGCTTGCTTCCCTTTCACATTACCATAACCTGTAACAATGGTGATTTTAAGAATTTAATTTGGCAGATGACTGATTCAGAATTTGATCCAATCACTTACGGTATTTTCACACCAGAACAATTAATAACAACGGAAAACATTCTAATTGAAAAACTAATGTTTTCCCAAGAAGAATGCATTTCTCTATGGATTTTTATAATGATTTTATTTTGTAGGATAGGACACGACTGAATACCTAAGTGAATGATAGATTGCAAAAGTACCAATTGAATGTATTATGTAAATGCACATGTTCTTCCATGGGAGAGTGGGACATGGGAAAAGCGTCATCCTCAATGCCTCCTTCAGGAATGAACACCAAAAAGCATTGTCTTCAGGGACTAGACTTTACAATCCTCCTTAGCATAGATCCCACGAGAGCCAAGAGCTAGGATTCTGGCCCCTATTGTTCCATAGCTAGCAAGAAATAACTACAGTTTTCTTCCAGAAAAATGAATTGCTCTGTGAACAGTAACCCTGGGACTTTTAATACACTGAGTTGATTGTACTGGGTGGTCTAATAAGCTTGCAAATTAAAATGACAAGCTGTTAGGTATTGAGTCTGTGAAGCCAGCGTTACTGTCAGTGGGGACAAGGATCTAGTAGTTAGTCTCTCACTAAGGTAAGCTTTAAAAATTGATTAGTACTTTTGCCTTTTCCTCCCAGACAAAGCATGTAGAGACAAGAGGAAGAGGCTTTTATATCCCTTCTTTCCCCAGTAAAGGACTGCAGCCCTGGATATGGCCCCTTACACAACCTTACAGTAAAGGCTTTCTTGATTCTAGGAGTCACAGAGCAAAAGCAACAGGAGCAGCTGTTCCCTGGATTCTGTGGTGTGAGGAGGGAGGGAGCAGGGGAAGATGAGTGGGCCCAGAGCATTGAGAGAATGGAAGGAACAAAGGATCAATATGAGTTCATTCTGCCTTCCATGGTTCTTCCCCATGTCCTCTGAAAGAGGCCTTTGTAGCCAGCCTCCACCTCTGAGACCCTGAGGAGATACGGAACAACTATCTACCCTCTTCAGCTTGGATTCCCATGTTCTGAATTACCCTGACATGTAAGTAGGAACCAAGGCCCACGATTAGCCACAGTAGGCCAGGCACACTGAAAGGGCTCCACCATCCTCTGTCCAGCTCACCTGACAACTCTACCCAGGACCCAAGTTCTTGACACCTCCTAGCAAGTATTTGCTATTCTGAGAGGAACACCAATGTGGTCTGGTACAGAGGTATCAATGCTCTCCCAGATTTTCACTACAACTCAACCAGCTTCCACCATGTGCCAGGGTCGGGGACTGGGTGAAAGAGGTAAAGGGATTAAATAGTGCAAATTGGTAGTTGCAGAATAGCCACAGAGATTCGGATTGTAGCGTGGGGAATACAGTCAATAATGTTTAGATAACTGGTTATGGAGCCAGGTGGGTGCCTGGGGCAGTGAGGTGTGTGTGTGTGTTGGGGGAGGCGGGGGGCGGGGGCGCGGGTGCTTTGTAGACTGCATGGTTTTCCAGCCACTTTGTTGTACATCTGCAACCAGTGCAGAATGGTATCCAATGTAAACTGTGGTTGAAAAATAAAACAACAAAGACTAAAAATGATTATTCTGACTTCCATAGTCTATAAGGGAATGAGGTAAGTATACAACAACATTTAAATCAACACAGAAGTTAGATACAGTCCGAGAGGTAGCCACAAAGTGCACGTGGTGGGGTGGAAGGAGTGCACACCAGGGGGAGAGAGCATGCTTCAGGCACTCTCATTATACTGTATGGGCCAGATCACTATTTCTCAAGCTCAGCACTATTGATGTTTTGGCTATGGGTGCTGTTCTGTGTATTGTAGGATGTTTAGCAGCTGGCTTGACCTCTACCCACTAGATGCTGGTAGCATTACCCTATTCCATCATGATAATAAAGTCTCCATACAATGCCAAATGTCCTTTAAAATGAAAAAAAAAAATACCCCGAATTGGGAGGCACTTACCTATCAATTTGGAAGAATGTAACTGATTCTAAGTACCCAGAGATAGTTCTGCTAATGCGAGTGATGTCCTGGCAGTGGTTTTCTGTAACCCACCCCATCCCACCGAAGTTAAGTACAGAGGATGGCACAGGACAAATGTGATGGACTCCATGGATCAGGGTTTTTTTTCCTTATTTCTTAGGAAATTAGTTCAACATCTGGTTAGAAAATAAGTGTTAGCACTGGCTACATATTGAGGATGTCAGATTTTATGGATTGATTTCCCTAGCTGCTGGGAGTGTTCCTGGGACAGCTCTGAGCTATTGTCCCTCTTTGGTGGCTGCCTTGGCTGGAGAAACCTGCCTTAGCCAAGTTCACACCTCCTGACAGGGGCAGCCTGAATCCCATCATTGTGGAGATAGACAGCCCACTCATTCTCTCCAACTTATCTCAACTAAAGTGCCGTGCCAGCTTGCTGATCTCCATGTCAGAGTCGTTCCCCAAGGGACCCAACCTGTACCTTATAAGTACTTAGAGTTGATGTGTGGTGGTGGTTTTATTTCCAGGGGCTGTACTGCTGGGACTGCACTTCTACTCTCAGCCCTGTCCCTCAGCAACACCCTCAGCCTGATGTTTCAAAATGTTGGTTCAGCAGATAAGTCTACTGTTCTCACTATACAAGGATTTTTGCAAGCAAAACAATAAATGCCCAGTGAATTCCCCCCCCCAAAAAAAAAAAAAAAAACCAAGTAGCTGTGCAGTTCCATGAACCCAGCTGTAGTTCTTTCCTACCCCTACCTATCACTTGACCTGGCCAGGCACAGGGTTTATCCTGATCATGAAACAGCGTTATGCACAGCAGCATCCACTCCTGGTTCCTGTTCATCACTGGGAGGAAACTCGCTGTTCTCCTTTTTGCTTGGGGAGGATGAGAAAGGTGGTGACATCTTGGAGGCAGAGCAGGAACTTTGAAGTTCACCCTCTGGTCTAATTTCCTACAGGTTGACTTTTAACTGCCGCTTCTTTTTGTCCAATTTTAACCCAAATATTTCATATGTTCTTTCTCTAACTAACCTAAATAACTGGTCCTTCTTTGCTCTTTTGTCCTCCTTATTTTCACCTCTTAGCCCAAATAGAAGCAGCCTTTCAGGATAAAAAGTTAGGAAAGGAGGCCAATGCAGTATTTGTGAAGTTCCCATTTCTGGCAGCAGCAAGACTGGCCCTATGCAGAATTATAAAATAAATACACTTAATCCCAGGCCTCAAGTATCCTTTTTGGGATCCCCTTGTAGCCCCAGACCCAAGCCTCTACTGCTCATTATATTAGCACCTTCCTAGGCTCTACTGCTCCCCATATTAGCACCTTGCCCTCAGTACTTTCCTGCCTTCTCTTTTGCCCCATTTTGTAGGCCCTGGTAGTTTCCTAAAAAACCACTTAAATGTGGCCATTGGGGTTGTGGTATGACTGCATCATAGTGATTTTATGTATTATTCCTCCCAAGGGGCATTGTATTTTGTATTTGTGTATCATTTATATTTATACACCAATCTTCAGGGCCCAAGAATGTAGGGACAAGCAATGTTGTGGTTTCATGAACACAGAAACCATTCTGTAAATCACATGATGAGACAGTTCCCATCACTCATGACTAAATGTAAACTCCAGGCAACCTGAGGAATGAGGCAAGGACCTCCCCTCTTCCTATCACTCCATGGCAGTGCAAAGAGGCCAACTGTTTCTTCCATTCCCATGCATATGACAGTTACTAGATGGTGAATTAAACCAAGGAAAGATATTTATGAATTCATTTATTGGAAGAAAATCAGAATGATTTGATTAAGCTGACCAGTTTGTTTTTGTGAAAAAAAAAAAAAACTAACTCACTAGTTTTCTTTTCCCTTTTGTTTTCTATACCAACTTCTGCAATGCCTATTCAGCACTCACTATGTGGCTAATTAAAATAAGCTCATAACAACTCAGCAGCAAATAATACAAGAGTACAAAGTTTCCTCAGGGGGTAGAGGGACTGGCCTTTCAAGCAACCCCTGCCATCACCACCCTCAAATATTTATAAAGCTGCACTCAGCAAGGATTCTGAGATACAGGTGACCTGAGGGGACAATTGAGGAGATGCAGGGTTGAGGAAGAAGGAAGGAAGGAAGGAAGGAAGGAAGGAAGGAAGGAAGGAAGGAAGGAAGGAAGGAAGGAAGGAAGGAAGGAAGGAAAGGAAGGAAGGAAAGGAAGGAAGGAAGGAAGGAAGGAAGGAAGGAAGGAAGGAAGGAAGGAAGGAAGGAAGGAAGGAAGGAAGGGAGAAAGAAAGGGAAAGAAAAAGAAAGGAGAGAGAGAGAGAGAGAGAGTGAGAGAGAGAGAGAGAGAGAAAGGGAACAAACATCTTTATCAGCCTCACAAATAATTGTACTTCTATTAACCAAAGTTCACAGGGCAACAAACAAGAGAGCAAACAAAGGAAGGAGGGTCTGCAGGGTTGTAAAGCCCCAGCATTGCCTCCCAAACTGAGTCCTGGCCCAAACAATCCCCAAGAAGGGCAAACTTCAGGGCAGATCTTTCCAGAACTGCAGGTTACATGCTTGCTCACATCTGCCCTCAGCCAAACACAAGTTACCCTGGTCCAATTGAGGTGATGAGGCCACTCTCTGCAAATTAGTCCCCACAGATCCCAACTGTAGTCTGTGAGAGACACTTGTGATCACCTTGTTTCATAGTGTTTGAGCTTGTTTTCTCCATTAAGCCTTTTTGTTAGTTAATTGTAATTAACACACATGCAGCCAATCAAGGATGAAGCAATCAAAAAGCTTATTGTGCCTCTTACCTCCTCCTTCTAAATAGCTTTTTCTTTTACCCTTTTCCTTTAATTATAATGGTGTATATATTCAGTGCTCACCATCCATCTTCTGCCAAAAATTTTCCAGTCATCTGTGTTTTTTCTTTTAAGAAGGATTCATGCCGAAACCGGTTTGGCTCAGTGGATAGAGCGTTGGCCTGCGGACTGAAAGGTCCCAGGTTCGATTCCGGTCAAGGGCATGTACCTTGGTTGCAAGTACATCCCCAGTAGGAGATGTGCAGGAGACAGCTAATCAATGTTTCTCTCTCACCGATGTTTCTAACTCTCTATCTCTCTCCCTTCCTCTCTGTAAAAAATCAATAAAATCTATTTTTAAAAAAAGGATTCATGAAACAATTATTTCCCGAGTTCTTCCAAAATGATTTACCTGAAGTCTCTATAACTTGAAGTTTGATAGTCTCCTCTGTGATGCTTTCTGTCCCTTTGCTCTTCACCTGTCCCTGTGCAGGTGACTACTGCATGACCCTAGTCCTGGTTGAGCTTACTTCTCATAGCAGCATCAGCTTAAGCTTCAGGTCTTGCACTTTCAGGTTTAATTTCTCTCATTAGAGACTGAATTGTGCAAATTCTTCCTGAAGTCTGCTCCCATTAGCTCTCTGAATACCTGGGTACTTCTAACTCAACTTAGTCCCAACACCACTTCCCACACAGCTCTGCCTCACAGACTCTTCTGGCCACCATCACACAATATTTGGAGTTCCCATATTTTATGCCTCCTTGTTTCACTGAAAATGAAGTTTGTGTGCATGCTGTTTAATTCTTTTTGTTGTGTTTTGTTCCCTGGAGAAGAAAGGAGTAGATTCTGAGCTAACTTACTATGTTCATACCAGAAGTTCTGCCAGGAGTTCTAGAAAAAGCCCAATCCTAGGCCTTTGCCACAAGAGCCCTTTATCTATAATAATAAAAGTATAATATGCAAATCAACCAAATGGCCGAACAGTGGAAAGACTGTCTGGACGACCTTCAGATGACCTTCTGGACAAAGCCACGGCTGTGAGGGCCAATGCAGCCACCAGGGCTGTGAAGGCCTCCTCTTGCATGAATTTCGTGCATCGGGCCTCAAGTATTACATAACAACTACCCAAATCAATCAGCTCCTCTCTTGGAAGGTATGAATGTGAGTTACACATCAAGAGAGTCAGTCATTCAGGAGAACAATTAGTTAAAGCACACAAATAGGAACTTGGAGAGAGAGAAATGCTGAGTCAAGAAAAAATGAGCTTCTAGATTCACAGTCTATCTTGAAAAATATCTACTAGTAATTCTTGCTCTTACCAGCAGAGATGAGCTCTTTAGCTATCGCTTGTTCCCAAACTTTTTTATAAAAACTCATCACCTACTGCAACTACTACTGCTCAGAATCTGCAAGAGTTCAGCATTGATGGCACTGTAATATCCTGATTCTCTTCCTGTTTCTCTGGTTTTCTTCCCTTCACTTCCTTTTAAAAATGTCAGTGAAAAAATTTTTTCCAAAGTCCATGGCAGCCTTGCCAGTGTGTATGTGTTTTATCCCAAGCAAATGACTTAATTACTCCAGTTCACCTCCATGATCCTCTTGCATTTCCCACTGCTTACTGGATCTCTCTAATGAGGTATTTCACCAGCACCCCAGGTTATTCCCAATGTTAAGCCCATTATAACCTGCTATGTCCTTCCTCAGCATCTCAGCCTGCCTTCCAGTGTCTATTATAATCATTTTATTTCCCTGTCTCTCAGTCCTCGCCATGGCCAGTTTATTAATGATGACTCCCTGAAGACCAGCCTGCTAATGCTTACCAACATCTGTGTTCTCTTCTCCCTCCTGGGCATCCACCTAGATTTCCTTTTGCAGCCTTTCTTGGAGTTGGGTGTGACCAAAAACATGTGAATAAAAGTAACGTGCTCCACTACCAGACCTGACTCATACAAAAAAGCAAACCATACTTCCACGAGCGATCTTTGTCCTCTTCTCCCATCTGCCCAGTAAATAAAGAGAAGCAAAGAACTCCTGCTGACCCACATTGGACTATGAAGACAGCAAGGAAAAACTATTATTGTGTTAAGCCATTGATATTTTATTAGAGCCATGTAGTCTATCATGTTGAATACACTTTTACATTCTCATATTTTATCTTTTTTTAAACTAAATTTTGATCATAGTTGCTTTTGTCATTAAACGTTATATAAATTATTCCAAGCCTATTATTATAGAGTTGCTCATTCTTGGTAATAAAGGGTAATAATCCTGTGTGTGTGTGTGTGTGTGTGTGTGTGTGTGAATTTCAATATAGTATCTTGATCTGTGGTTGGGAATACATGTATGTGGAGAGTCGATTTAAGTAATACACAGATTTTTTACTGCACAGCAGTTTGGAACCCCTACATTGTTCAAGGGTCAACTGTATTCAATATACTTTATATTATAATATGCAATATTATATTAAATATATAATTCAATAATTCATAGATGAGCATTTCTTTGTTTTCTGATTTTTGCTACTACAGATAATGCTTCCATAAATATCCTTATATATCCCCATGTGTGTTATTGACACAGATACTTTTTTCATCATTGAATTATTGGTTTCTCTTGATTTCCCTCTTCAACTTAACACCACTCCCAGTCCAATTTGAAACAGCCACATCAATTCAACATCCACACCATCACTTCCTTCTATCATATCATGCCTGTGATCATAGCCCTAGTTTAGACATCTACTATCTCTCACTTGGATGATGGTGGGAGCTTGACTCTTCTTTTAAACGTATTTGTTTTGGCAGCTGGATAAAAGAATTATTTTTGTGACCAATAACTTATTAAACACTGTGATTTTCCTAGAGAGATTAAATTCTGAGCTTTTTTTTTTTCTCCCAAATTTATTATAGTTTGTTTTTCTCCACAGGGTATCTTCCATGATTTGTATATACATAGCATGAGAAATGTTGCTCTATATGACTCACCATAACCAATTTAGTAGATTTGCTCTCCTTTTTACAAGCTAAATTTAGGTCACATAGACATAGTCATAGAATCCCACTTTGCCATTAAGGATCATAATCCTAAATATCAACTAAAAACTCTAAACTAGAGAACACAGTGAGTAATCTGAGATAAAATATTGCTATTTCAGGCAACTAGAATGGGAAGAGGCATGGGAAGAAGCATGTTATTATATACAACTAGAGGCTCATGCATGAAATTTGTGTACAGGTATGGTCCCTAGGCCTGCCTGGCTATCAGGGTTGATCAGGGCCTTCTGGCTGCCAGCTGGGGCCTTCCTTTCCCAGCTGCTGGCTGCTGGCTGGGGCCTTCCTTCATTCCACATCATCTCCTGGTGGTTAGCGCCCATCATAGTGAGCGATCAGTCTCCTGGTCAAACTCCTGCAGGGACAATTTCCATATTAGGCTTTTATATAGAGAGACTAGAGGCCCGGTGCACAAAAATTTGTGCACTCTTGGGGGGGGGGTGCGTCCCTCAGCCCGGCCTGTGCCCTCTCGCAGTCTGGGACCCCTCGGGAGATAATGACCTGCTGACTTAGGCCCACTCCCGGGTGGCAGAGGGCAGGCCCAATCACTAGGTGCAGCCCCTGGTCAGGCTCAGAGCAGGGCCGATTGGGGAGTTGGGGCGCCGCCCCCTGTCATGCACAGAGCAGGGCGGATTGGGAGGTTACAATGCCACCCTCAGTCACGCTCAGGGTAGGGCCGATTGGGGGGTTGGGGCACCGCCCCCTGTCACACTCAAGGTAGGGTCGATGGGGAGGTTGCGGCGCCACCCCTGTCATGCACAGAGCAGGGCCGATCAAGGAGGTTGGGGCTCCATACCCTGTCACACACAGAGCAGGGCTGATCAGGGGGTTGGGGCTCCGCCACTGTCACACTCAGGGCAGGGCCTATGGAGAGGTTATGGCTCTACCCCATCACACACAGAGCAGGGCCCATGGGGGTGGAGGGGTTGGGGCACCGCACCCTGTCACACACAGAGCCGCAGGGCGATCAGGGGGTTGGGGAGCTACCCCCATCAGGCACAGAGCAGGGCTGATCAGGGGGTTGGGGTGCCTTCCCCTGTCATGAACAGAGCAGGGCAGATAGGGAGGTTGTGGCCCCACCCCCTGTCACACACAGAGCCGCAGGGTGATCAGGGGGTTTGGGCGCTGCCCCCTGTCACGCTGATCCTGGTGCCGGGAGGCCTCTCGGCTCCGCTGATCCCGGTGCTGGGAGGCATATTACCCTTTTACTATATAGGATAGAGGCCTGGTGCATGAGTGGGGGCCGGCTGGTTTGCCCTGAAGGGTGTCCTGGATCAGGGTGGGGGTCCCCACTGTGGTGCCTGGCCAGCCTGGGTGAAGAGCTGAGGGCTGTTTTCAGGCTGGCGGGTGACTGAAGCTCCCAACTGCTCCTTTTTTTCTTTTTCTTTTTTTTATTCTGGGCCAGCTTTAGCTCTGGCTCCAGCTCTGAGGCCTCTGCTGCTGAAAGCAGGTGTCTGGTTTGTTTGGGTTCTATAATCGAAACACTGTATCAACTCCAGCTCTGAGATCCCAGCCGACTGAAAGCAGGTTTCTGGGGTTTTGTTTAGCTTCTATATTTGTAACAATGTTTCAAACTGCGGGCTCAGAGGCCAGCAAGGCAGGCGGGGAACGTTGGTTTCCTCCATCACTGAAGGAAGCAAGCCTCATGTCAGCTTCAAGCTGCCTGGCTGCCAGCCTCCATCTTGGCTGGCAGTTAATTTGCATATCTCTCTGATTAGCCAATGGGAAGGGTAGCGGATGTAAGCTAATTACCATGTTTCTCTTTTATGAGATAGGATGAGCCATAAATTATTAGCTTTCATATGCGATGTGGAATTATAACTCCTAAATAATTAGTAAAACTTATTGAGGATGACTATGTCCATACAATATCAAGTCAATCATTTTAAAAGTGAATAATTCATTCAAGTTAACTATATCACATGATATATATATATAAGAGAAAAATTAATTTTTAATGGTACTAGTGAACTATACAAAATGTAACCCTTTTTTTCAAAGAGAATTACCAAGAAGGTCAGTGTGCCACTCATTTGCTTATTTTCTCTCAAATTCACTATATGCCCTCTCCCTGGGCTCCTCCAGATTATAACAAAAACTACATTATATGTCTTAGGCTTCCTTGCCAGCTGGCATCTGGAAATTTTTGGCCAAGGGGAGGAACTGGTAGAACACCAGAGAGAGGAGATGAGGAGAAGCCATGATTTCTTTCTTTCTCTTGTCTCCCTTGGCTACCATATTTAGCAGAAAGCTGTTCTTTCCCCATAAACAGTCAGCCCCTCCTTCTGTGCTCCCAGGTCCTTGGGAAGCCCCTCATTATGGTCTAACTCTTCTTAAGTGTCCATGCCTTCTGGACTCTAGAAATATTGTCTTTTAGCCCTAGGGGCTGTGGCTTTTCTGCTGCTGCTAATCTCTGATTACCTCATCATATCCTATTTGATTCTTCCCCTTTTCCACATCTAACTAATTTCTTTTACTAAAATACCCCTGTATAAAATACCTAAAGGAGTCCTTTTTTTTTCTGACAGAATGATGATTGATATAATTTAAAAATGGAGGTATTTTAGGATATTAGTAGAGAGTCAATGACATGGACCATGAAATTTTATCAGTGCCATTAGCTCAATCAAATGATTGTTGAAAACACCTAAAAATAAAATTAATACCTTTGTGAGCAAGAACAGAAACATCAGTAAAGCTTGCCACTGACTCAGGATGGCCATAGTTTACATTCTGGTATATGCTATGAGTACTAATCTAGACAAAGAAAGGTGTCACAACATCAAAATAATATAGTATAATATAATATAGTATAATATAATAATACTAGAGGCCCGGTGCACAAAAATTTGTGCACTGGATGGGGGGTCCCTCAGCCCAGCTTGCCCCCTATCACATACTGGGAGCCCTCAGGGGATGTCCTACTCCCTGCTCCCTGCTCCCCTTGAGGATCGGGCCTAAGCCACAGTCTGGCCTCCCTTTTTGGGAGGCAACCGGGCTGGTCAGGGCAAGGCACCAGCCCCATCACCCCGCTGCTGCAGGACTGTCAGTCACCACAGCCACCAAGGTGTTTTCATCAACACGGACTCCAGTCCCTTTACCGTGAAAAAATGACAACTTTCTTTAGGCATTTTCAAGATGTGTCTTTCATGGGATATGACATTTCTTTATTATATTTTTTATCCTCACCTAGGATATGTTTCCACTGATTTTTAGAGCATGTGGAAAAGAAAGTGAAAGACAGAGAGTAACATCAAAGTGAGAGGAACATTTTGATTGGTTGCCTCCTGCATGAGCCCTGACCTGGGCCCAGGCCAGGGAGGAGCCTGCAACCTAGGTACATGCCCTTAGTCAGAATTGAACCTAGACCCATCAGTGGGCAGGCTGAGGCATTATCCACTGAGCAAAACCAACTAGGACAGGATATGACATTTCTTAACCCTCCAGCAGCGGACCTTCCTTTTTTTCTCCAGGAGTGTGGTAAAAAACCCTAGATCACCTATTTGGATTCTTATTACCCAAGTTACTAAGAATATTACCAGTGGCATACAGGGAGCTAAGCCAATGAGCGGTCAGAAAAGGTGTTTCCTCTGTAGTTCACACCGCTCTCCGGCTTGGTCCCTGCCCAGACCTAACACCTCTGGCCAAGGCATTAGGCCTGGGCAGGGGACCCCCAGCTCCCCCAAATTGCCAGCTCCGCCCATGCCCAGGCCTAACGCCTCTGACCAAGGCGTTAGGCCTGGGCAGGGGACCCCCAGCTGCCCACGATCACTGACTCTGCCCCTGCTCCCCACGATGGCTGGTTCCACTCCTGCGCAGGCTTAATGCCTCTGGCCAAGGCGTTAGGCCTGGGCAGGGGATCCCCAGCTCCCCACGATCTCCTGCTCTGCCCCTGCCTAGGCCTAATGCCTCTAGCGGAAGCATTAGGCATGGGCAGGGGACCCCCAGCTCCCCCTGATTGCTGACTCCGACCCTGCTCCCAGCGATGGCTGGTTCTGCCCCTGCCCCAGTCTAATGCCTCTGGCCAAGATGTTAGGCCTGGGCAGGGGATCCCCAACTGCCACGATCGCTGACTCCACCCCTGCTCCCTGCAATTGTTGGCTCCGCACCTGCCCAGGCCTAATGCCTCTGACCAAGGCATTAGGCCTGGGCAGAGGACCCCCAGCTCCCACCATCACCTCTGCCCCTACCCAGACCTAATACCTCTGGCCAAGGTGTTAGGCCTGGGCAGGGGACCCCCAGCTCCCTATGATCGCTGACTCCGCCCCTGCTCATGATGGCTGGCTCCGCCCATGCCCAGGTTTAACGCCTCTGACTGAGGCATTAGGCCTGGGCAGGGGACCCCCAGCTGCCCACGATCACTGACTCCGCCCCTGCCTAGGCCTAACGCCTCTGGCGGAAACATTAGGCATGGACAGGGGACCCCCAGCTCCCCCCAATCACTGACTCTGCCCCTGCTACCAGAGATGGCTGGTTCTGCCCCTGCCCCCGCCTAATGCCTCTGGCCAAGGTGTTAGGCCTGGGCAGGGGACGCCCAGCTACCCATGTTCGCTGACTCCACCCCTGCTTCCCGTGATCACTGGCTGGGGGCGGGCAAAGGCACCCGGTTCTCCGATCATGGGGAAGGGCAAAGGCAGCCCTCAGGGCCGCCTTTGCCCCTGACCCCTGGCTCTTGGCTGCCTCCTCAGTTTCTGATCACCGGCAGCGGCAGGCGGCTTCTTCCGTCCTTCCCCTTTCGCTTCCCAGCATTGCGCCTACATATGCAAATTAACCACCATCTTTGTTGGCGGTTAACCGCCATCTTGGTTGGCAGTTAATTTGCATATCACCCTGATTGCCAGTGGGAAGCGTGTCGGAGCTATGGTTAATTAGCATGTTTGTCTATTATTAGATAGGATAATATAATATAATATAATATAATATAATATAATATAATATAATACATATCAAGTAGCATGGTAAAGAAACCAGAGGACAGAAAGCTAGTAGTTGAGTCAGATTGCTCTTTCTTTACTGTATTAGGCATTAATGTTGTTCCTGAAAATATTTCCAATTTTTTACTATCTCCAGCTTCCCTTGTTATTGGGTAAAGCCATACTACTAGGTTTGACAAAGGAGTTTTGAGAGGAAGCAATGTGTCACACAGACTGAAAGTGAAGGAATGGCAAAATATATTTCAGGCAAATGGAAATGAAAAAAAAGCTGGGGTAGCAATACTTATATCAGACAAAATAGACCTCAAAGTGAAGGCCATAACAAGAGATAAATAAGGCCACTTCATAATACTAAAGGGATCAATACAACGAGAGGATATAACCCTAATAAACATATATGCACCCAATGCAGGAGCACCCAAATACATAAAAAAAACTCCTGGAAGATATCATAGGAGAGATCGACAACAATACAATCATAGTAGGGGACTTTAATACACCACTGACATCACTGGATAAATCCTCTAGATAAAAAATCAGCAAAGAAACAGCAATCCTAAATGACTCACTAGATCAGATGGACTTAATTGACATCTTCAGAACATTTCACCCCAACACCACGGAATATACATTCTTCTCAAGTGCTCATGGGACATATTCAAAAATAGACCACATATTGGGTCACAAACAAAGTATCCCCAAATTCAAGAAGATTGAAATCATAAAAAGCGTCTTCTCAGACCACAAGGTCATAATATTAGAAATAAACTACAATAAAAACAACTCAAAATACTCAAACACTTGGAAGCTGAATAGCATGTTATTCAATATTGATTGGGTTACCAATGAGATCAAAGAAGAAATTAAAAACATCCTGGAAACTAATGACAATGAAAACACAACAATCCAAAACCTATGGGACACAATGAAAGCAGTCTTGAGAGGGAAGTTTATAGCTCTACAGGCCTATCTCAGAAAACAAGAAAAAAATGGCAGTAAATTATCTAACTCTACATCTCAACTAATTAGAAAGAGAGCAACAAGAAAAGCCCAGAGTGAGCAGAAGGAAGGAGATAATAAAGATTAGAGCAGAAATAAATGACCTAGAGACCAAAAAAACAATACAGAAAATCAATGAAACCAAGAGCTGGTTCTTTGAAAGGATAAACAAGATTGACGAACCTCTAGCCAGACTCACCAAGAAGCAAAGAGAGAGGACCCAAATAAACAAAATCAGAAACGATAGAGGCAAAATAACAACAGACCCCACAGAAATACAAATGATTGTTAAAAAATACTATGGACAGCTCTACTCCAACAAACTAGATAACCTGGAGGAAATGGACATATTCCTAGAAAAATACAACATTCCAAAACTCAATCAGGAAGAATCTAAAAATCTCAACAGGCCAATAACTATGGAAGAAATTGAAGCAGTCATCAAAAAGCTTCCAGCAAACAAAAGCCCAGGACCATCGGCTTCACAGGGGAGTTTTACCAAACATTCAAGGAAGAACTAAAACCTATCCTCCTCAGACTACTACAAAAAATTCAAGAGGAAGGAACACTTCCAAGCTCATTCTATGAAGCCAGCATCACCCTAATACCAAAACCAGGTAAAGACAACACAATGAAAGAGAATTACAGGCCAATATCCCTCATGAACATAGATGCCAAAATCCTCAACAAAATCTTAGCAAATCGGATCCAGCAGTACATCAGAAAGATCATACACCATGACCAAGTAGGATTTATCCCAGGGATGCAAGGATGGTACAATATCCACAAATCAATAAACGTGATACATCACATAAACAAATTGAAAGAAAAAAACCACATAGTCATATCAATTGACGCAGAAAAAGCATTTGACGAAATCCAACACCCATTTTTGATAAAAACTCTCAGCAAGGTGGGAATAGAAGGATCATACCTCAACATAATAAGAGCCATATATGACAAACCCACAGCCAACATCATACTCAATGGACAAAAACTAACACCATTTCCCCTAAGAACAGGAACAAGACAGGGATGCCCACTCTCACCACTCCTGTTCAACATAGTACTGGAAGTATTAGCCATTGCAATTAGACAAGAAAAAGAAACAAAAGGCATCCAAATTGGAAAAGAAGAAGTAAAACTGTCCTTATTTGCAGATGACATGATTTTATACACAAAGATAGAGGAAAGGAAGGAGTTGGGGATTGTGCCTCATACAGTGGACAGGCTGCAAAAAGAAAGACCTGAGGAGGAATAGTGAAAGATGGTAGGAAATGGAACCCAGACAGAGGAGCTTTTGGGCAAAAATGATAATTTTTTCCCAGAGAAAATTTTTAAAAGGGTAAATAATTGTTTTCTACATATACTAGATGAGGAAGTACATTCAGGCAGAGAAAACATATTTTCAAAGGGGATGGAGGGGCCAGATGGATTCATTGGTGAATTCTACCAAACATGTAAGAAAGACATTATATAAATTTTCTATAATTTCTTTCAGAATATAAAAGCAGGAAGAATACTTTCCAACTCATTTTAGAGACCAACATTACCAAAACCAGACAAAGCTATTGCAGGAAATAAAAACTACAGAACAGTAATATGTCTCATGAATATAAATGTGAAAGTCATTAACAAAAATGCTAACAAATCGAATTCAATAATGTATAAAAAGAATTACCTACCATAACCAAGTGAGATTTATTAGGGATATGCAAGGCTGGTTCGCACATCAATAGGATAAAGAACAAAAATGACATGAACATATTAATAGATACAGAGAAAGCATTTAATAAAATACAATATTCATTTATGACGAAATTATCAGAAAACTAGGAATAGAGGAGAACTCCCTCAACTTGACAAAAAACTATAAAAACCTACAGCTAGCATTATACTTAATGCTGAGAAAGTAGGAGTTTTTCCACTGAGATCAGGAACAGGCAAGAATGCCTCTCTCATAACTGCTTTTCAATATTTACTGGAAATTCTAGCTAATGCAATAACACAAGAAAAATAAATAAAAGATGTACAGATAGGGAAGAAAAAAATAAAACTTTCTTGTTTCTCAGGTGACATGATTGCCTATGTTGAAAATTTAAAAGAATTGGCAAAAAACAAAATTCCTGAAACTAATAAACAATTATAGCAATGTTTTAAGATATAGATTAGTATAAAAAAGTTAATAATTTTGCAAAATAACAATAATAAAAAGTGGAATTTGAAATTAAAAATGCATTACCATTTATACTGGCAGTCCCCCAAAAGCAATATTTAGGTATAAATCTAACAACATAAGTACAAGATCTAATAGGTAAAACTACAAAACCCTGATGAGAGAAATCAAAGAACTAAACAAGGAGAGGTAATTCATGTTCATGGATATGAACACTCAATATTGTCAAATGTAGCTCTTCCCATCTTGATCCATAGATTTAACATAATTCCAATAAGAATCCCAGCAAGTTACTTTGTAGATATTGGCAAATTGAATCTAAAATATAGAGGCAAGAAACCTCCCACCCTACCAGAATAGCCATTCTTCAACTGAAGTTGAGAATATTGTCAAAGGATTGACTTCAAGACATTGTATAAAGCTACAATAATCAAAACATCACAAGAGACAACAAAGTTTACTACATAATACTAAAGTGATCGATCGATCCAATAAGAGGATATAACCCTGGTAAACATGCATGCACCCAATATAGGAGCACCTAAATATATATAAAAACTTCTAGAGGACTTTAACGGAGAGATCAACAACAATACAGTCATAGTAGGAGACTTTAATATCCCTCTGACATCACTGGATAAAGGAAACAGAGACTCTAAAGCACACACTGGATCAGGTGAATTCAATTGACATTTATAGAACATTTCACCCCAACGCAGCAGAATATACATTCTTCTCAAGTGCACATGAATCATTCACAAAGATAGACCACATGTTAGGACACAAAAAAAGTCTCTACAAGTTCAAGAAGATTGAAATAATATAAAGCATCTTCTCAGAGCACAGTGGAATGAAATTAGAAATCAACTACAGCAAAAACACCCAGAAACATTCAAACACCTGGAGGCTAAATAGTATGTTATTAAACAATGAATGGGTTACTAACCAGATCAAGAAAGAAATCAAAAATTTCCTGGGAACAAATGAAAATGAACACACAACAACCCAAAATCTCTGGGACACAGCAAAAGCAGTCCTGAGAGGGAAGTTCATAGCATTACAGGCATAACTCAAAAAACCAAAACAAAACAAAAAACAAACAAACAACAGAAAAACAACAACAAGAAAAAGAAGCAATAAAATATTTAACCCTACAACTTAAAGAACTAGAAAGAGAACAACAGGAAAAGGCCAGAGTAAGTAGAAGGAAGGAAATAATAAAGATTAGAGCAGAAATAAATAACAGAAAGAAATTAGAACAGAAAGAAATAAAAAATTTTTTCAAAGAATAATGAAACCAGGAGCTTATTTTTGAAAGGATAAACAATATTGATAATCCCTCTGATGTCCCTTAGCCAGACATCAAGAAACAAAGGGAGAGGACCCAAATAAATAAAATCAGAAAGTGGAGGAGTAACCACTGACACCACAGAAATACAAAGTATTGTAAGAAAATACTATGAACAACTATATGCCAACAAGCCGAACAATGTGGATGAAATAGACAAATTCCTAGAAAAATACAATCTCCAAAAACTGAATCAGGAAGAATAAAAAAACCTGAATAGGCTAATAAGAATTGATGAGGTAGAAGTAGTAATAAAAAAATAAAATAAAATAAAAGCCCAGGTCCAGATGGCTTACTAGGAGAGTTTTGACATTCAAAGAACTAACACCTATACTCCTCAAACTATTTCTGAAAATCCAAAAGGAAGGAACACTTCCAAACTCTTTTTATGTGGTCAGGATTATCCTAATTCCAAAACCAGACAAAGAAAGAGAATTACAGGCCAATTTCCCTGATGAACATAGATGCTTTCCCTGTTCAGAGCATCAGATGAAGACTTCATTGGGTTTTATAGTGGCTTTCTGATTTTGGTAGTTCATTGAAGAAGAGAGTTTAAAAGTTGTTGTATACTGCTAACGATTGTCTGCCCATGTCCTGCCTGAAATACCATGATTGTTTATGAAAAGTATCTTTAATAAAGCTGGATACCGTTTGAAAAAAAAATTATGAGAACATTATGAACAGCTTCACACCCAAAATTAGGCAACACTTAAATAAAATAGGAATTCCTCAAAACACAGAAGTTACCAAAGCCAACAGAAAAGGAATAGAAAATCCTAATAGGTTTATATTTATATAAGAAATTTAACATCTTATTTAAAATCTATCCACAAAGAAAATCTCAGCCCTTTGGTGAGACTTGGCTTCTTTGGTGAATTCTCCCAACTAGTATTTCAGGAAGCAATAGCACCAATCCTAGACATAATCTTTTTTTTTTTTAATATATTTTATTGATTTTTTACAGAGAAGAAGAGAGCAGGATAGAGAGTTAGAAACATCGATGAGAGAGAAACATCGATCAGCTGCCTCCTGCACAACCCCTACTGGGGATGTGCCCGCAACCAAGGTACATGCCCTTGACCGGAATAGAACCTGGGGCCCTTGTGTCCGCAGGCCGACGCTCTATCCACTGAGCCAAACCAGTCAGGGCCCTAGACATAATCTTTAAGAGAATAGAAAAGTGACAGTAAAAACTTGAAACAAAAACTATAGGAAAATATTTCATGATCCTGAGGTAGTCGGAGATTTCTTAAATAGTATCCAAGAAAAGTGCTAATTATAAAAGAAAATGTTGATAATTTAAATTTTGTTAAACTTTAAAGTTCCCATTCATCACAAAATACCAATAAAGAATGAAAAGGTAATTCACAGATGGGAGAAGATATCTGTAATTCTTGTATCAAAAAAAAAGGGCTTAACTTCATAATACATAATGAACTCTTATAAACAAAAGAAAGAGAGGGGGAGAGAGAGAGAAGAATAAGAAGGAAGAGGAAGAGGAGGAGGAGTAGGGAAGAAATACTGGAAACCCAATAGAAAAAAAATAGGCAAAAATTTGAACAAACACTTTTAAAGAAGAAATTCAAAAAGTCAATTAACAAAAGTAATCTATATATATAAAAGCTTTAGCAACTGAATGACCGGACAACTGGATGACCATCCAGTCACTATGATGCACACTGACCACCAGGGGGCAGACGCTTAATGTAGGAGCTGCCCCTGGTGGTCAGTGTGCTCCCACAGCGGGAATGCCGCTCAGCTGACAGATGGGCACCAGATGCCAGGCTCATGGTTGGCAAGCTCAGCCATGGCAGCACTACCAAGCAGCGGGGGCAGGCACAGCGGGGCCAGGATGAGCAGGAGTAGTGCAGCGCCCAGCCCCCGCTTGGGTTCCTCCCCGGCCACCTGCTGCTTCATGCACTTCTTCATCTAAGAGGGAACAGCGAGGATAGGGGTCGGAGCCCTATGAGCTGGTGGGTAAGGCCGGGCTGCGGCACGGAGGTCCACTGATTTCCGCAGGCCAGGCCAAGGTACCCCACCAGTGCACAAATCTGTGCACTGGGCCTCTAATAGATATATATTTAACCAAAGAGGATATACAGATGGTAAATAAGCATGTGGAAAGGTGTTCAACACCATGAGCCACTAGAAACATGCAAATTGGCAGGGAAGGGTGGGGAAAAGTTGGAGAGATCAACCAAAGGACTTGTATGCATGCATATAAGCATAATCAATGG